>NC_045561.1:2585000-2848889 GCF_009819795.1 Aythya fuligula
GTATCTGATCCAAACGCTTGCTGGAATGCTACACAAAATGTTGGTGCATTGATAAATGCCTGTTTTTTTAACTTCTGGGCAAGTCAGTCTAGTACAAAGATGGGTGACGGAAAGGCTAACCATATATAACATGATTTCAGAGAGCAGGTGGATGGATAATTCGCAACACAGATTGTAAACCCTTGTGCCATTTTAATGTGTCATTATAGTAATGGGAGATTTATGCTAGCAATACTTGCAGGTTTTTGCCAAAAGCACACATTGCCTAGATTGAGGCTATTGATGTAGTGCTCTCATCATTTAAGGTGCATTAGAGACACTATAAGAAGAGAAATGTGGAGAGGGACATTGGGATGCTATTAGTGAGTTGCATATGAAATTAAATGGGAAATGAGCAAAACTCCATCTCATCGTAGCACAAAACTTCTGTCTCTGCATGAAAATAAAATCATTCTTATTCCACTTGTAAGCCATATGCTGGTAATTTGCACAGCACTGAGTGGTATTATTCATTCAACGTGGCTAATATTATTTATAGCATTTTGAAAAAAGCCTATTTAATTGCCCATAGGTAGCATAATCTCTCTAGTAAATATCTCCCAAATGGAGACCTGGACAACACGAACTGTGCAGTACTCTGCTGATGGCCCATGCTATAAAGGTCCCTGTAGTCTGTATATGGATATGCGAGGATTTGGAGTCCAACCACATTTCAGATGGGGTGAGATGAAAGTTCACGCATTAGACAGTAACAGTATAGTTGGCTGGAAAGTTATGGTTTTTATCAGAGGGAACCATGCCATATGTGTCTGATTTAAAAAAAAAAAATATCCAAACCTAAATCCTAAACAGACAAATGAAGCTAAAAAGTTTTGAGTTTTTTACAAAGCAAACAAACAAACAAACAAAGTCCACCAGATAGGAAGAAAGAGAAAGAAGGAAAAAGGAAAGAAGAAAAAAAAAAGGAAAAGGAAAAAGGCAAGAGCAAAACCTGTTACTTGGCCAAATACTGCAGCCCTATACGTCCCAGTATCACTCCAGTCCTATAATAGAGACACGTCTCCAGTTACCTGTATGATATTTTCAAACAACCTCAGAGGAGCACATGCTCTTAGCTACAGGTAGGCAAGAGTCATTTTGCGTTATATTGTCTTTTTTTACACTGTATTCATGCACATTATTTTCTCACAAATTAGCAAAGCCACAGAATTACTGGGAGAGGTTGTGCAAAGTACTTTTCCCTGAGCAGTGAGTAGTTTCAGTAACGTATCTGTCAAATGAGAGGCATTTCCTCTTGCGTAGTGCTGCACAAAAAGAGGTTCAAGGAGAGAATAAGACAGAAAAAAAAAGCTTGCTGTTTGTATCATAAGCATTACTTTCCCCCAACAAAAGCAGAACTTTGGCAAAAGTCAAATCCACCCGAGAGAGCTGGTGTTAGAGTAATAAAGGCAAATTTTGCAAAGGAAAATTTGGATCCTGGCCTAAACAAGTTGAATATGAGTTTTAAAGGTACATTGTAAGTCATCTGATGGATGGTCCAGTGAGAGCAAGAACAACCTGGCTGCTTTGGCTCTGAATTTGGCTCTGGAGAGCTGGGTTTCGTTCACAGCTCAGTCACAGGCTAAAATATTGGACAGATGTGTGCCCTATTTTCCCTTCTGTAACAAGGGATTATTTCTTCAGTACTTCACACTGGTGAGAAGACAGAATCCATTAACCTCTGTGTGTTCTCACATACTCTGATCACAAAGGTCATATATAAATTACCCTGTAAGAGTAACTAGTTGTTTTCGTGGGTTAGTGTAAGTGTTAACACACCATGGAATATTGGACTTAAAATCAGCAGCTGGTGAGAAATTCAGAAAATCCCCCCTTTCCTTCCCAAGCCCCGCCATTAAACATTTGCTTGTTTGCATTTGATTATGTCACAAAATTTTGCATTGCAGTTTTAAGTCCCGATCCATAGTTCTCTTTAATTACAATTCATTGTGATTTTGATCGCTCTCAATTCCTGCAGACATTTTGCTACCTGTCAACAAACACAACAGAAAAGGACTTTTGAAACTATGCATCAAGTCTGCAGGTGTCAGAAAGCAGCCGAAGCACTGAAGTGGGAGGCGTGCGGCACAGTTAGAGGGGGGCATTTGCACACTGAAGTACACGGAGATATTGATCCAGAAATCCCGCAAGCATCAGTTTTGGCAGCAGCTCCTCTACATAGGTGTTTAAGCAGGTTAGACAGATAGTCTCCTGGCAAGTGGAGGGCGGTACTGAGACTCAGGCTAAAATTTATTCAACACTAACAGGTGAACCTGAGTTTCTACCTGCCAGTTTCTCACCAGTCTCCTTTTTAAATACAAAGAGTTGAAATCCAAAACTCTTAATCTAATTAAACATCGAGCTTTTGTGGACTCGTCTGTATCTCTGCTGTACTTTTTACAGTTAGGCAATTTCTGTGAATGGGTCAAATTAAAATATGAAGCAGCATGCAGTGTGTCCAAACATGAAACAGAAGTATCTGCACATGTTTTTTTTGTGTGTGTGTGTTTTGTTGTTGTTGCTGTTTTGTTCTTTGCTTGTTTGTTTTTCAAGTACCACAGGGAGAAAAGGCAAGAAAAGTGCTTAAAAAATGTTATTAAACACTTTTATTCTAATAATGATATCCTGTGTGGGAGTAACCATGTATTTTGCTGTGCTCTTTTCTGGCTCCCAGCAATGACCTCCTTCCAATTTCCCAATTCTGCCTTTCTGAAAAAGAATGGTCCTTGAGTATGTTTCTGCTCATTGCTATGGCTCGTGCCCAGAGAGCAGAGGCTATTACAAACTCCGGTTGTCTGTGGAGGCTTACACTGAATCAAACAAAATCATACCTTTTTTGCGTTAAAATATCAACCTTTGTTAAAGATAAACATGACACTGCTTCCCAAACCCTGGAGAAGCTCTGAAGACATTCTGAGAGTTGCATGGGGAATCTGAAAAGATGTACATGGGAAATTGCCTTTACAGCTGTAGAGATGAAGCATACACATTCAGTTTTCCACGTAACTGCAGCTTGCAGTGAAACAGCCCTGTGTTGTTGTCCCAATCTCATTGTAACTATTACCCACGCTCCTCCTGATGCTCCATATTAACCTGCAGTACATTTAGGTACAGACATTTAGATTTTCAAGCACATTATTTTCCAGTTTAAACCAATGAAGTCTCTAACCTGAATTACTACTGTTGCTCCTTATGATTTTTAATGTCTTACAGTTATTTTTTTTTTCTGATAGCACCAGTCACAACATTGCCCATCATGGGATAAGACAATTCCATTTTTATTAAAAAGAAAATATTTAAAGATGTCATGCAAAGATTGAAATGATGTATGCAAAAAGCTGAACATCCCAACATCTATTGTTTCTTAAAAGCATGTGAGTTTTTGATGCTTCAGTTACAGTGATTTAATGCTTGGAAGTAGAGGGACTGATGAAGATGCCAGCCCAGAGCCTAGCTCTAGGGTTTGCTGTAACCAGAACAGTGAGGAAAGTACTTTTCTACTTTTTTTTCTTTTTTTTTTTCTTTTTTTTTGGCTGCTTTTGGTCTCTATTGGGATGGGGTGCGGAGATATTTTTAACCAAAAACCCTTTTGCTGTGAATAACTACTGAACTAACACAATTTAGTCATCATTCCCTATACAGCAGTTACCCAGGGGGAAAACAAAATAAATATTTAAAAGCCCACACAGGAAGGAAGGCAAATGAATGAAGTGTCCCAGCTGTAGGTCCTGCAGCATTTGTACTTGGGCTGTGTGTCTCATGCACCAGTGCTGGTGCTTGGCCATCAGTCCTGTTTGCCTCAAACCAGGAAGTGTTAGCAAAAAAATACATGGGACAGGGATTTGTTACAAGGTTCTCGCTGGCCTTAAAATATTTTCATCCCAACTAAGTACCTGCTGTCCACGTGAACAAGTAAAATTCTCAATGAAATGCAGACCACACAGTAGAAGTTGTGAAAGAAACTGGATTCACTGGATTATGATGCCACGTGTTGATTATACGTGTTGATTATTGCAACCTGCTGATTTCCCTCCACCTGCACAAGCCTTAAAATTCATGCTGTCCTTCATGGTCACATTACCATGATGGCACTGCCATTTTGGACATAGAAATGGATTTGCTACCTGAGTCAAAGCTTAAGCCACACTCTTTTATAAATCTAGATACAAAAAAAAAAAAAAAAAAAAAAAAAAAAAAAAAAAAAAAAGCTTCAAAATGACTTTGTTGGTAGGTTACTTCAATTTTTTCTTCACACTGATAGCAGAAATACTCAATGGCAGATCTAGTCGAAATGCATAAATACAACATTTCTCAACATTTCTCAGTACTGCTCACTGAGAATATACAGTGAATATTTTGAAACTAATTCCCCTTGCTGTTTTCTTGATTCATGAATCTTAACATATTGGGCACTAGCTACTAAATCCCAGTCTCTTTAAAATTCAGCAGGAGTTTTTATTATTGACCTCGGTAAAGCTGGGATTTCAATTGCATTTTAGGGAGGTCACCAGTTCCATATTTAAAGTCAACTGGAGTTGGACTACACTGTCCCAGAGCAGCTGAACTGCTGAGCTGCCTTCAGTTTGTGCTAGCCTGAACGACAGCTCATGTTTTCAGATAGGTCTCCAGCCCACACAAATTACAGCTTCTCCATAGCTTGTATATGAACAGCTTTCAGATCTTGGTTTTGGTAAGCATTATGGAATGAGATGCAGATTTGATCCTATCCCTGACTTTTTTTTTCCTTTACTTTGGTCACAGCTCTATGCATAATTTTTAGAGAGACTCAAATTGATGACCTTCAAATGAGGTACCCAAATGAGGTTACACAGCTGAGACTGATTACTTTTCTCGTCAGGATACCTGTCATGGTAGTTTTGGTGATCTCTAGACATCTATTTCTCTACTTGTTTTCCAAATAGGAGAAATGGACCACACAACAGAATGATAAAGGAAGTTAAATTAAAAAAAAAATAAAAAGAGAGAGAAGCATGAGGTGTTTTACTACAAAATACCTTGGATCTGAGCAACATGCTGATGAATTTAGACAACCATCTTATCCTGCACCTTGTGATGATGGTTCAAACTGAACTGAAGGTTGAAAGTGAATCTTCCAGATTTTGTGAGAGGTCTACTTGACTGAACTTTTTTCCTGATGAACTGTTGGGGAGCAGAGCATCCACTACTGGAAATGTACTCTTCATCTGATAATAACAATCAATAGCTAGTGAGAGCACTCAGATAAAGAAAGAGCCTAAAGCTGGTCTCATGCTGGCACAGCGTACAGCCAGACAAAAAGCTAGCCTGAACCTGAGGAGTACAGACACCGCTGAAAACAGCACACACACAGGGCCATCAGCTAAAAAGGATTTTTTCCCCCCCTAAGTCCTCCCAGGCTCAAAACCAGCTCAACTGAAAAGTGAAATTATATAGAGTAGCTCAAATTCTGCTGTCCCATCCAGAATAGCAAAAGACAATACTGGGAAGAAACAGAATGATCACTTTAGCAACACAAGTTATGAAGCAATTGAACCCTCCCTCTGCTCTGCATGCAGATATCGATACTCGAAGAAGAATAAATGTAACTGAATGTGGTGGTATGGTCTGTCCTGGAGGTTTATTTCCATGGTCCCACTGAGCCTCTGGGGACATATTAAGGAGTAATGGCAGATGCATACATTTGACTTGCTGCAATGATTCCAGTAGCTGGAGAGATGTGTAAGGACTGCAAGAGTCAATTCTGTAATGGTAAGGCGCAGTTGACTAAACTGGATAGTTCTGGGAACTAAGCTTGTTTATATGATTTTAAGTGGTTTTAAAAATTCAATATTAGCAGGTAATAGTTATACAGTTATGAGTTCAATTAACAATCTGGACAGCTTTTTTAGTACAGACTGCTTAAATCTAAATAAAATGATTGAATCCTATTTGTTCCAACACCCATACACAATTCTTTTTTTCTTTTTTTTTTTTAAACTACTTTTGCAAAGCCACTTATTTTAAATATCTGACTTCTATACACACTGATACTCCTCTCAGGAGACTAACTAGAAGAAAAATAAGCAGTGACATTACTCTTACAGTGGATCCAATCTCTGAACTCAGTGCAGTGCTGCCAGTATTTTTGGCAGAGAACTCCAAAAAGATAGTGCCTGAAGCTGCGGAGCCAAGAGGTGAAGAGAGCAGCAGGTGTTGCAGCAGAGCTGACCTGCTCTCAGGAGGCAATCCACTTTGAGGACACCCACTGGCTCAGGCTGGTGATAACTGAAAATGCGAAGTGCCTAAATCGTGTAACCTGATGTGGTGCCAGGAGATTAATAGATATGATGACATAGATCTGCTGCTCCCTGTCGCTGTGACTCTATCACAAAGTACAAATTCATCTAAACCAGAACTGCAGTGCAGTCATCAATATTCTGAGGTGTTTTCAGAGCTGAGTATTTATTTCAGAGACTTTCCCCTCCCGAACAGGGTATTGGTTCCCTGGTCCTTTTTAGAAATTAGCTAAGTTCCATCCCAAGCAAAGAACTTATCCCCAAACCTTTATTAACCTCATAGGAAAATATTAATCAGTGTCTTCTGCAAGCTACTATGCACTCACTCTGTCATTTCTCTAGTAGCCTTCTAGAAAATATTGGAAGGCACATCCACACATATCCTTCAAAACTCAAACCTGCTGTTTGATTAAAAGAAGAAAAAAAACAGGAGTTTGCAGAGAAAGAAAGAACATCTTTGTTTGTTGACAGCAATAAAATGTAACTTGTCACCAGAGTTGATATGCTGTATTAATGGCTCTTTTGTGAAACCACAGAGCTGAATGTTATAAATATTGATGTGATCACACTGCTTCTGGAAGTGTGTGATAGATGATTTTTTTAACATGAATACAGAATTGTCTTCAGTGTTTCTACAACTTGGAATTCCAATATCCTCTTTTAATTGGAAGCCATTGCGCTCACCACCAGGAACAATTTATGCTGCTGATCCTGCAGACAGAGAAGGGAAAAATATTCCTACCTACATCTGATAGCCCCAGCTGTCAGCATCTGTAAGGAACAAAACTGAGGGACAGATCTCCGAATGAGCTGCGGTGCTTCTGTGTGTTGTTGGGCTTCTTTACTTTTTGGTATATAAATGTCCTGATGCTCACAGTGCCAGCTTGGTTGCCGTGGTTACTTGTGAGCCAGCCTCTCCTGCTGTCTGAGGAGCCTGGGTCTCCTCTGTACTGGATCTGCCCACATGGGCCTTGCCTTAAACAGCTCAGCAGAGACCAGGGGATTAAATATCACAAATCAGCATCTGACCCTCAATATGCATTTATGGGGAAAAGGATGTAACAACGTTCCTAATTCTTCTACAGAGATGAAAAAAAGTATCACCTTACCCTCACCAGGCTTTAAAAAATGCTTAAAAATTCCTTCTACATGACAAATGTTCAATTCTTTTGGGGAAGGTGAGGCCAGAGAGACTGTGTTTGATATAAATGCTCAAGTTTCCCTTAAGAGCTCCCAAACCAATGTACCACTTCATGTGCACTGCAAACTGCTGCTCCCATATTCAGGGAGCTCAAGCTGGTTCTATCCCAGCACACACTGTAGGGTGACAGGGAAGTGAGGCTTGCTGAAAAAGTGCATGCGCCAAAAGAAAGTCAATTTAAATCCAGGAGAGACAGAGCTGAAAAGGTAATGCATGTGAACAACTAGCACCTGCTGCTGCCATAAAGGGACTAAATTAAAAAATAACGAACATTAATTTTAGATAGCATCTAAAGCAATATGGGATTTCAACGCCCTATTGTGCAGAGACTGCATTAGGAAAGAGTAAGAGACTCCTTTTCCTACAGTCCTGTACAGGCACAAGCCTCTCTAAAGTCAGTGGCACTGTCACAAGCCAAAAAAAACCACACCCCAAAACCAAACCAAACCAAACAACAACAGAAAACCCTTATTCAACTTCAAACATTTGAAGAATAGGAGAAGAACAGGAGGAAAGAAACAATTTTCTCCTCAGTTTGCAGATCGGAACCATGGCACAGATAGCTGGTCGTGACTCACCTTTTTTTCTAACAAGCCCTTCTGCTGAACAGCGCAGTGAGCGCTCAGAATTGGATGGCAGGGATAGAGACGTATGGCATCATCCAGCAGAACTGCAGCGTGGTGGCTCCGGTATCAACTACAGGTCCACAGAATGCCCTGATGTGAATTGCATTAGTCCTGTCACTGATGAAAAACAAAGAAAATAAATAAATAAATAAATAAGCCAAGGAGGTGAATATGAGAACTAATTCTACAGGAAATTCTAAAAAAAACATGAGCAGTTTTGGCCTGTCCAACTGTACGGTATCACAGCAGACTGTGAAGGTCACAACCAATTTGGGGGTCTATGATTACTGCTTTTAAACAGATAAACTCTAGCTTATAATTCAGCCAGGGTAACATACACTGTTTTGAAAAGATAAAAAGCACAATGATAAAAAGGAGTCTTCCATTTGTGAGATGCCATTTCCCAGCTTGCAAGTGGGACACTGAAAGATGAACTGATTTGGTCAGGTTCATAGGGGAATTTGTAACAGGGCTGGAGACTGAGACCACAACACCTGCTTGCTTCGCTGATATTTGAGCTGCAAGAGCGAATGCTCCAACTGACGTGACTTGTAAAAGAGCAGGGATAACAGATCTGTAGCATACAAGGAAAATAAAAGGCAAAATACGTTCCAAAGTATTTACAGCATAAGAAATGATAGCAACACATTTCAGGTGTTGATGGGCATTGGCTTTATATAGGGGCAACATAACTTCTCAGCAATCTGTATTAGGGAGTATGGCTATCAAAATTAACAGATGACACAGACTGAACAGGCTTGCTGTGCAAGGGGATTTAGCACCAAACAAAAGGAAAAATGCAGAACATTAAGCAAAAGTACTTAACAGACAGGAAAGACTGTATAAAATATTTTGGCTTTTCTACATTTAGGACAGAGGAATGTGCTCTGTCCTGAATGTAGAAAGTTAAGTACCAGCTACTTTTCATGCTTTAGCTATAATAACTCACATAATTTACATTTAATGCTAATATAATGCTATATACTAGAGATGGAGACTGTCATGGCATGAGAGAGGCATGGAAAACAAACATGTTCACAATAGAATTTGGAGATCGTGACCAAGATTAGGAACCGTGGTCTAAATGGTTTCACCTTAGTAACAAGAAACACTAGAAACTGGTGTCAAATGAAAGAGTCAGTATTGTAATTTCATTGATATCTAAAATATATTCTCAATTTAAGATACACTTTGAATAGCAGGAGGCAGAATCCAACCGTAGTTTAAATGGTAAAGTCAAGTTATTTTGTCTTCTCTGTGGATATTACGAAACGTTTGTTGCCTAAAGTGGGTGAATTTGTCTAAGAAGCTGTATAGTATAATACATATATAGTATACATGTATAATATAATATAGTATAATACATATAATATAAATGGCAAAGTCTTGCTTAACTACAAGACAAAGGTAAAAAAGTGGCATTTGCAGAATAGCAGCAGTAAAGAAAAAGGCACTCCGGGTCCAGAAAAATATGAGTTTTCTGAAATTCATCTTCAGGTAATATTATTGAAATCCATATTCAGGACTTAATCCCAGGATGCTGTTCTCCAAACGTTAGTGTAATGTAAGAATAAAAGACCAGAACTGTTAATAGGTGCATACTTTAAAGAAGAGTCTGCAGAGATGAAACAGATAAGTACAGAGGGGGAAAATGCCAGAAAACAAACTCCTTGACCTACTTCCCAAACAGAGAAAACAGGCACAAGGCAGTGTTTCAAAAATTCAGGAATATTCTAACACGGACTTACCTGCAGCTATCCTCCACCCAGCAGTTGAGCTCTGTGCAGTAAATCTTGGCAGTGTTGTATTGTTCATTTTTACAGTATTCAGATAAAGAAATTAATACATGTTATTCAGACAAAAGCCATGCCACACATTTACAGGAATGTTGTGGATTTGAGAACAGGGCACAGAAGTAAATAAACAGCATAGCCCCTGATGCTACCTCTGCAGCACAGCTCCACAGACCAACACATTTAACCAACGGCAGCAAGGACAGGAAGACAGATAAACGCATCTTTATTTCAAAATTTCTTCTGTCTTGCAGGCAGAAACAGCACCTAGGAGCTACAGTTAACTCTGAGAGGCGATCCCCATTGGCCCAGGATTTTATGACTTGGTTTGTCGGACTCGGAGATGTGGATTTTAATCAGATTCATGATAAGCGAGCACCAAGCTTACTGAGTGGTAAAGTAAAACAGCAGCTTTCAGAGCTGGAACCATTAATTCAGCTACGCCAAATTTATATGACATTTAAAACCTGAACGTTTGTTTCCCGTAGTTTATGAGTTTTGGGATAGCACGATCCTGGAAGATGTTCAGTAGGAGACAGCAGGCACAGTCCAGCAAGGCCTCTGTCATTCTGACTTCCAGTCCCTAAGCCAAGTGTTATTTCTTGTAAAATCCCCACAACTCTTCTTTCAGCCATTGCTTCCTTTGCTTTTCCTAAACCATGAAACGCAGATTTATTTAACAGTGCTACTTTCCAGCAGCTCTCCAGGCAGCTGAAAATGCCAGTCCAAACCACATGGGCTCCAGAGGAAGCCAAATCCAGCCTTACTGTGGTTTGGGTGGTTGCTCTAACAACTGCTCATTGCAGAGAAAGCTGGGCACCCCTCAATCTCCTACCATCCTACCCATTTTAAAAACAAAAACCAAAAAATTACACAAGTTTCTAAACAATGAGGCAGAACGCATTTTGAGTAATGTCGAGTAAGCTGGCAGAAGTGAGTGAGTGAGCAAGCATACAAACCGTGCGGGAAGGAGAGCTCAGATGGTTCCTCGTTCAGCCTCTTCAGCTTCAAAATTTATGGCTGTAGACCTCATAAAGATCCTTGTGGCCATCATTCTGTGCAAGTCTTGTTCAGTTCTGATTTATAGGTTGAGTAAATCCAAGCAAAACAGCAGTAAAAGGAATTTGTGGGATAATTTACAGCTTCAGTTTAGGTTAGGCTTTTTGGTAGTTATTTACTTTATACTTTAGATAAAGATTTGTGAGTAGCCAATTACCCAAGGCAGCATGAGTAGCTTTGACAGCTGAGTTCAATGCATGAGCTACCCTTAGAAAGTATTGCCTTATTTTCTGATAGAAAATGCTACAGTTAAATACAGAGGCCAGAGTCTTTATCTCCTGTGTTAAATGGGGAAAAAAAAAACAACATCAAGATAATCCACATGGAACACAGTGTTTGAGGATAAAAGCTCCCCAGCAGAACAGGGAGAGATCATTACTGTGTAGTTATATAAAGACAGGGCAACTTTTTTGCTGGCTTTTTTTCTTTCTTTTTTCTTTTTTTTTTTTCTGAGCCAATTTACACGAGCTGAAAAACCACCACTGAAGAGTTCATTAAACCTCTGTCTCAGTGTACTGCTCCAGGACTTGAATATTTGTTCACCTGAAAGATTTGTTATTCTCTTAATGCAAAATGGTACCTTGGACTTTAAAACTGGGTGTGACATGTTGGTGTTGCCTGCCTATGTCTTCTCCCCACATTGAATGCAGTGTTTTATTTCTGCACAACCTGGAAAATTGCAAATGCCTAGCAGGAGTATGGCTAGAGCAGAGACACAAACTGGAGGAGGCTGCTCAGCCACACTTTCTACAGCCCCATTTGCTGTGTGGGCTCTGCTGCCTGTCACAATGAAGGGCCTTTTATTGCCAGTTTGTTTCTTTGCTAAAGTCAGGTGAATAATTTACCCTGAGTTTTGATTGATTTTGTGTCTTTTTCAGTTTGAAAGGGAGCAAGTAACCTATTGCAGTTTCTCATTAGAAATATTTTCTGCTTAATTCTTGCAGCTACTTTGAAAGCAGCTCAAATTCGCAATGCTAGATCTCAAACATAAGCCTTGTTGATCAGACACTTTAGTCACAAGCTATCTATCCAGCTGGGTGAGCATAACCGTGGATTTTCCTCGTGGCTGATGCCTGAGCAACCACAAACTATGAAGCTACTGTCTAAATAATTGGTAATACTCAAATACGTATTACTTGTAGGCCACTGATGGAAAAGGCTTTGGCATTACAATTTAATAGCCCTCACAAAACAACCAGAAAAGTGACATGAGCCCCTACTCCTAGAAAGTGCCACAAATGCCCTAGTTTCACCATCACCTTCCTCCAGCTTTTCTCCCTCTCCTTAGACTGATACCAAACACTTTCCTATTGCTGCCACAGTGACTCTTGTCAGCTTGTGATAGCTATAGAAAATAAAAGCTTCAAAACCTTTTAAACATTCAAATGTTAGGCATCAAGCATATGTGGCTGATAACAAGGAAACTCACAGGAGTTAAACAGAAACTAGCTTCAATTATTTTGCAAATAATTGTCATGACAATATATATTGGCTGGGCAGACAGACACAGTTTGTTGGGAACAGTTCAGTCTGCCACTTGCACATCTTCCTTGATGATCCATAGCCACACAAATACTTTATCAGTGGATATTTAAAATCACAGTCATAGCTAAGGTTATACTTCCACACCCATGGTCTGAGATTTCATCCACACTCTAAAGGAATTTCTCTGCTTTTGATTTCACATATGGGCCAAATCCAGAAACAGTATTATGATAAAGTCAGGGAGCTTTTAGAGATGCAAAGGATGGTAAAATAACACAAATATTATGTCTGCATTTACTAAATATATATATATATATATATTTCATATGTTTCAAAAGCAGGTCAGTATTCAGACCAGAGCAGGTTCCTGCAAGGAAGAGATTGCGGGAATTCTCATTTTTCGTGGCTATGTGGAAGGACTCCTCCTCCCATGAGTAGTTTCAAAGAATGCCCTGGCCCTTTGAAGCTTTATAAACGTTACCTGAAATTTGACAAATTTCACTGAGTCTATGCACAGTATCCACAGTGCACCACTGAAAAATCAGACTTTTAATTATTTCAAGCATTCCTAACAAAAACTGCATGTTTTTGGCAGTCACCATGCTTAACCTTGGGTCTTTAACCCAAAATGCCCCGACACCACCACTGCTGAACACACAATTGCATTTCTTCCCACTCATGTGAGTTCTTCTATAGTGACGATACGCAGCAACAACAAATGCTCTGCAGACACTGCCTGTTTAGCAGCACACCCTGCAAAAAGGTGGGGAGTTTTATTCTGGCTAGAGCTAACTGAGCAGCTGTTTTTCAGTTTGATGGCTAAGAAAAAAATCAAAGACTTCCACCCAAAAAAAAAAAAAAAAAAAGGATTCTGTTATGCTCTATTCCATTTTTTCCAAAATACTTACCATATGTGAGGTGACTTCACCTACATTCAAAATCTCTTCCACCAGTCGCCAGCAGATGAGCACTGCAAACTCCTGGCATTGCCCTGGTTCCTTCTTCAAATTCACTGACCTTGCCCAAACGTCTTTTTTATTGTCTGACTCTTCTCCATGCTTCCATCCTTCATACAGAAGAAAAGGAGAAAACATAGGGCCCCACATTAGAACCAGAAAAATAAAAACTTTAAGCCAGAAAAGCACACAAACGCCAGATCTGACTGTAGAAAGAATATGTTCAGCTCAGCTGCATCTTTCTTAAACCTCCTGGATTTGTATTGGAGTGGCACAGTAACCACAGACATCGCATAGAAATAATTTTTCTTATGCTTTGGCTATAAACAGAGTGGAAATGTCAAGCTTGTAATAACCTTCTGATGATAAGGAATCAAAAACATTATTAGTTCTAAGCATAACAAAATCCATACACATCTTGAAAAAGAGGAGGCAAAAGTGTTCCTGTGAAGAAAGGCTGCTTGTGAATGTTGCTACAGAAAGTGTATTTGCACTGTCCTTGTTACACTGCAACTAATAATAATTTGACAAAACTTGCTATCATTTATACTGATTATGAACTTCCAAAACTGACCTAGTAGCAGTGGAATATCTCTGGCTGAGATGCCTTACTCACCTGCAATAGTAAATCATGCTAGAAACAGGCAGGTAACTAAGCACCTGGACAACATTTCTGGCATCGCTAAGAAATTTTATTTTGAAAGCTTACTCAAAATTAGAGATTTTTGTATTTTTAGGCAGGGGGAGCAGAGGCATTGTGATGTTCAGGGAAGGAGAGTTCACCCATTAAAAAAAATAAAGCTCTGGAAAAACCCGTGGGTGCCACACTCCTTTGAGCAGGCGTTATCTCAGAGTGTGTGACCTGTGGCATGAAAACATTTTCCTTCCCTTGCCTCTGGCTGTTTCGAAAGGAGGCAGGATGTATCCACCTCTTTCATGAAGATGGAAGTAATGTGCATACCAACCAAACCAAAATAAAGGAAAGCAAAACAAGCCAGTTATTCCAGACAAACCTTTTTTTGATTTGTTTTCAATCTAGGCAGACTCTGACATAGCTTTGTGGTCATGAGGATCGTGATGCTTCCCTTCCAATGTCTATGTGCAAACAAGACCACTCCATGATTTATTACTGTATATGCAAAGTTTAACCTGCCCATTTACAATCTTTACACAAAACAACCCACTGCACTGTTTAATTCACTTAGTTACAGACAATGTTTGAGTACTGATGCAGCTAGATAGAAAAAAGGAGCTATTTAGGATTATCAAATAGAAAAATCACCCCTTTGGCTCCTCTTCCCTATGCTTTAGTAGGTAAAGCACTGGGAGGTGTAGCTGCCAGTTACTGCCCTAAGAGCAATAATGGTCACAAGGCTCGGTGCTTACCAAAAGTCTTTTCAATCAGCCAGAGAGATTTTCTACAAGTTGAGAACTTTTACTAGTATCAGTATCATTTCATAGAGCTGAATTCAGTTTACCAACCTACTCCACTCAATGCAGCCCCATGGAAAAGCCCCTAGGGCTCATCAACAGCGGCTTAGAAAAGAAGCCTCAAATGCAGTAACAGGACTGAAACACAGATTTGTAATTACACTCAGGATTTTTCTTGTTGCCATTTTTGTAACTTAGGAGAAAGGTTAAAAGCAAGTGGAAAGGTCTAAGACAGCCATTACCACTGCCCTGCAGGAGTTTCTGTTAAGGCTGCTGTCAGTCTGGGGAGACGGTGGACATCTTGGCCTCAACATTGATGTCTGGAAGACAAGCAAAATAACAGAAGAGGAGAGACGGTTAAGAGAAGAAACTGAAGGAAGCTGAAGGAAGAAATGAGTTTTATATAGCAGTGACTGCATTTATCAAGTTCCCTTAAATATTTGTTTACCAGCACTGCCAGTATTTTTCCTGAGTGGTATTGACACTGCTGTCATTAAAAGTTTCAGAAAACTTTACAGAGCACTAAACTATTGGAGTATGTCATATATAAAAGACAAATAGCACAAAGTGAAATTTGTTACATTGCTTTTTTTTTTTTTTAAAAAAAAAAAAAAAAAGGTTATTGTCTACATCTTCTTATTAATCATAGCAGGAAATTCAGGGAAGTCCATAAATCAGGAGGAGATACTTTGACCCATTGTATTTAAATACCAGCATTTTTCAGACTTCAGAGTGAACATCAGTTTATTTCTCAAATGCACTGAGGATTTGCAAGAATTAAAGGAAGCCACAAATTCTTCATACCAACACATCATATATGAAATAGGAACATACAAATCCAGATTAGAAGGTAAAATTTTCAGTTGAGGAAATAATTAACTTGGAGCAACAGACACATTTTGGGTGGCTATGTCATCATTTGCAGTCTTTACATCGAGACAGAGGAATGAGTTCATGGCCTCCATTTTGCCTAAATGTGTTGACTTTGGAGGCTGTTACAGAAAAAAGAGGACCCCAAAGCCCCTTAGCACAAGCATCACAGAAAGAAAACCCAGCAGGTTAACAGCCACAAATTGTCTGATGTGGAAAACACTAGATG
The DNA here is from genome assembly GCF_009819795.1 of Aythya fuligula. NCBI lineage: Eukaryota > Metazoa > Chordata > Aves > Anseriformes > Anatidae > Aythya > Aythya fuligula. The sequence continues at coordinate 2,600,965 of NC_045561.1, forward strand.
AGAGCCTCGGATTTTTTATTCAGGTAACTGTCACAGCATTTCCTTCCAGTCTTAAACTCTCCTTTTCCTTCCAAGAGGTTTACAAATCTATGTCAGGTCAGAGTCACTAAAGGTTGAATATTCTTTGTCGTATTTTTCTCTCCTCTTCTAGAAGAGGCTAATCTGCAGGTGAGTTGCATGAGATTTTTTGCCCCGCTTCTGTCTCTTCCTTGATCTCAGTGAGTGCTGCCTACGAATCTTGCATTTTTGTACATTTTGCAATTTGCATTTGCATGTTGTCTTTTATGTTGCTGGAAGCAGATCTCCGTGTGGCAAAATCTTTGAGCTTTAAGTGCAGTGCTCCAAAAGCAACGCCAGTGCTGCCACTGCGGCAGTGCAGCTATCACATCATGCAGTGGTTCAGCTGGCAGCTAAAGGGCCCCAGATGTCTGCAGGAAATATCCCCCTGACCACTGAAGTTCAGGTTGGTATGATACATTTACGTGGACAGTATCTTCTGATCACTTGCTATAGAGATTAATACATTAATGACCAATGGTATTCCTCTGCAGATGCTAACCTGACTTTCAAGTATTTATGATACATTACATGTAAAATTGCCTAATTCAAACAAGTCAAGAATTTGTGCTACTGTAGGGTAGTAAACTACTGGATTCCATTTGGGGAAGCTCTGCTGTGCTGAAGAAGAGAGAGAAAAAAAAAACAACAACATGCTTTTCAAATAAAAGGGAGTTTGACAGATGTGCTTTTAGTCTTTCATATATATTATGACTGGGCATTTTGCTTTGCTTTTCTGTCATTATCCACGGTATTTTATTCAGACACAGACTGCTCATTTTGGAATAGTGAAGTGCAATATTGAAAAGGTTAGAAACTTCCCCATTAGCTTACTATCTGAGCTTAATATCTAAGCACTAAGCATGTTATAAATAACGCATGATTTAATCCCTGTGCATTTTTGGAAAAAACAAACAAAAAAAACACATTATACTACAAAATAAAAGGAGGGAAGAGAAACACATTTCTGTAAATACATCCAAATACTATAAACTACCTAATCAATAACTTTAGTAATACACTGAACTGAACAAACGTCTAGTGAATAATTTAGTAAGTTTTGGCAGTTTCTACTCCAGAACTGACCATCAGCAGTTTAGATTTTCTCCAGCACATTTGTTCTACAAATTTTCTCCTAAATAATTTTTATGAATAACTATCAGTCTTCAGAGCATTCGTGAGCAGTTCATTGTGACTCAGATTAAACCTGAGCTCTTTCAGACAGTTTTAGCTGGGTGTATCAATCACATAGTATTATTTCCTTTTCTTGACATAACACTTTTGACCTACTACCTATTTTTCTATTTTGCAATCCATCGCCTAATCCAGTGTGATGATCGCTAAATCTTTATGATTTGTATATGCTGATTTGCTAGTATGTTTAAGGGCATGCTAATCTTTAAACCAGTTAATTACTTTCCTGAACAAAGATGGGTATAATATTTGCTTTAATGAGACAGTGAATTAGGTTTTTTAGGCTATTACAAAGTTATGTTAATTTACAAACTTACAGCCATCATATCTCCACTTCCTTCACTCCAATTCAAAATCAAGGGTCTCATTGCAAGCTGGCACTGATCATTGGTTTAAGGTAATAAGTGCAGTAAGCAAAGCTGCTGACGTGTGTGTGCATACCCAAATCTGCCATCTGATCACAGCACCTACAGTAACCACTTCACTATGATCCCTGGCAGCATGGACTGTCATGGATGCAGGGCTTTAACTTTCTACAGCTGAACAGGTGAGCAGTTTCTGACACAAGTAACTCCACTGAAATATTCAACAACTCCCTCTTCTATCCCTTTCACCATCACTCTAGTAAAGTCCCATCTATCAGGGACAACAGCAGGTCAACAGCATGTTGAGTGGGTGGGAAGAGCCCCAAACACCTTAACTCACGTTTTAGGAAGGTAACGTTCTTTGTGCCTCTCTGTAGGATACTAAATCCTTTTTTAAGTCAGATCCAAGTCTCTATGGCAGAGGCTCAGCAGCTGGGAAGCCAGCTGAGCATGGCTCAGTGCCATGTTGCTTTTTCATCATGTTGCCTTATATAGCCCTATCTCAAGCTCTCCCAGAGATACCACAATAATCTAGTAAAAAAATGTGACAGCATGAGAGTTCAAAAGACTGCAAGATAACACAGAACTCTGCTTTTATCAATACAAGCACTAAAAGATGTAAAAACCTTCCTTCCCTAATACAACAGAAATTCAATTTGATAAAGATTAAACAGTGTTGGGTCATGGGTCAAGGAGAATACTTCATGAAAGGAAAGAACAAATTCTTTATCATGTATAAAAACTAAAATTCTCTCCAGATGAATATTCAGAAACCGTAGAATTGAATACCTGAGAATGGATATTGTACATATGACTTTTCAGAGGAAGAGAAATATTTGGTTACATTGTCAATGTGCACTTACAGAAATGTGCTACACTCCAACTAGGGAATTCAGAGTAATGTTACATTTCTAAAACCAGGTAGCTTTTGGCCAGCTGTTGTAGTATTTCTGATCTTCCTCACCACAGAATTGCCATAAAGAAATCAAGAATATTTGGGCTGTGTAGAACAATAGCTGGAAAAGAATATTGAGTTTTTATTGGACTTCAAAAATCTCATGCTATTTAATCAATAACTTTGTGAGTTGACACTGAACACACAAAATTGGAAACAGAGCTAAATGGCAGTGGGAAACTGAGTTCCAGTATGAATTCCATTAAGTATGAATTCCATTAAGATCAGCAAGGACAAAAAATTTTTCAAAGTGTTTCTTATGTGTAGTAGGCAGAGAGAAATGGAAGGGCCAGCAAGTGGATACCCACATCAGTTGGGGTTGAAACCTTAAGGTCCCTTCCAACCCAAACCATTCTGTGATTCTAGTATTGACTTCTTAATTGGCAGCCTCAGCAACATCATTACACTTGAGACTGAACTGAGACATAAGAAATATACATATACATACAAATATATACTTCTGCATTACTTTGCAAGTTTCTTGAAGACAAAGCCAATGCCAGTTGATGGACCAGTGCAGATCAGCCTGTAATAAATACCCCATCTGACATGTCTGAAGAACTCATATTTCTTGACCCAAGGTCCTGGATGTTTTATTGAATGTATCACTCACATTCAAGACATTTTTACCTGAACAGATTTAAAGAGCCTTTTCTTAGTCCTACAGAACATGTCCAGTGATGTTAATGATGTTATACAAGTGTAAAATAACATAAACAAAACAGAACAAAAAAGGAAAAAAGATTGTTTTGCGAGTGGCTCTTCTTGAAAAATTCCATAATATTTAAATTTTAAAGCCTTAATAGTAATAGAAATTTAAAGACTATTGCCCATTATCAACATCTGAGAAAATACCCAGGCATGGGCACATAAATAGGATCTCTTTTTTTATTTGACTTTGTACAATTGTCTCATTGCTACTTTCAGCTTATGTTTTAGTGCATTAGAACATCAAGTGGTTTTTATCCATGGTATGTTTGTTATTGTTTCCAATGATGTGTGAAATGAGACTCACCAAAATTTTCTTCAGTACACTTGAATTGTTGGAGGATCAAAATATTGACAGCCTGATTTTACAATTGTAGCTCGATCTTGTTTCATGCTTTAGGGCTGTCATTTGAATTTTTTTTTTTCACCATTATGTTATGCCATTTATGGATTTTCTTCAGTAATACACTGACTGGAGTTGCCTTTGGATGCTTTTTGCTTAGGGCTGGGTGAGATTTTTCAGATTTAATGTTTTTAAATTTTTTTTTTTCCAATGGAAAATGCCACTGTCTCTAAATCTAAGCTTTCCCCAGATCTGTGCAGTTGTTGAAGAAATCTTACAGGAGATGGAGCCTGCACTAAAGTGTTTTCTTTAGGTCAAAAACCTTCTGTTTTATGGCAATGAAAATTAAATGGTTGAATTATTCATTTAAAAGCATCTCTCCATCCTAAATCTTGTAAACTAAGTTTCAGTGGAGGAGAGGAAAAAAAATGGAACATATTTATTAAACTGAAACAACTGAAATAAGTTAGTATCACAGAGAGGGGTTTTGTTTGTTTGTTTTATGCCCATTTCAGAGCAGAAACAATTTTTCAACAAGCTTTGCTGTTCACACACCAGATGGCTTTATTTTTGCAATACTTTATTTTCCTCACACACATTTGCACTGCGAGTATTTTGCACGTCAGCAGGATGTGTATGCTTTTTATTAACCTGCAAGATATTCAACTATATGCTATCTCATCCTGGCATCTGAACAAAATTTGGTTAACCAGATGATTCGATGTGTATTCCTATTAGGGAACAGCAGGAACACACAGATTATCCTTATTCAGTAATTATTTCCTTTAGAAAAAAAAATCTGTTTGCGAAGTAAATACATTAAAGAGAATTAAGCTCAATTAATAAATTAAAAAGGGGTTTCAGCATTATGTTGAATTTCCTGAAGTATTTCCAAAGAGGTTTAGTGGGCACTTGATTTTTCACGCTTCTGAGGATGAAGTAAGTTTGCAAGGTAGCCATCAGTTTGGCTGAGTTCAGCATTGTAGAGAAACTGTTCAGCTTTTGCTGTGGAGACAGACACGTACTACTAGAAAGTACACCACGCATACATGTTTATGTATTTAGTTAACATTTTGAGAACTCTTGGGATCTGCTGGGTTTTTGCTGTCATCCACTCCAGGTGCAGAGCTGAAAGCCACCACACAGCTCTCAAAAATTCTTCTCATTTTGTTTTTGTATTTTGCTTTCTAGAAATATCCAAGGCCAGCAGCAGTAATGCTCTGACAGTTAATTCTTGTTTTTTCTGTCTTCACATGGAGAATCCATTTGAAACCATCTGAAAATAGCTCACATGCTCTTAAGATCTTGCAGGTATTCTTAGGACTTATTATGTATAAAGCTATGAGAAACCATTACATGAGTCCCTTCATGTATACTGTGGCTTAAATGAAACCTATTAAATTACCTTTCAAATTAAAAGAGAGAGGGATACAGTATATTTTACAAAACCCATGGTACTTGTAGGAAAAAAAAAAGATTTCTAAGAGGTAGCCAACTATTAAAAGCAATAATAATTTGCAGACTTTTTTTTGGTCATCACAGTAAGTTAAAGGTTTAATTGCTATTTGGAATACTTTTCTCTCTAAAGGCGGTGTTCATTAAAAAAAAAAGTAACGAAAATCAGTAGATTACTGAAGCTAATCTGAAGCTGGGACGCTACAGTAAAAAACCCACTCCTAGCAAGGCTTTTATTTCTATACTCCAATAAAATAATCTGGAATGAGCTCTAATAGTTTCCCAGTTTCCAAAAAGGGCTTTTATTCACCATCACAATCAAAAGTACATTTTGCTGTATGGCCTGATTTTAACAGTTTATCTTCTTCCAGCTTGCTTTAAAGAGAATGTTTCCTTTCCCCCTCTGCCCTCTCTTGTCCTTTCCTTCCTTCTCTTCTTTCTCTTTTACACCCTTGAAGTGAGATTTCTGTGTGTGCAGGCTCCTTTTGTCCTGCCAGGGAAGCTCTGATCAGCAGCTGTAAGAGCTGTCAATCTGTCAGATTAAAACTGATACCAGGGATGTCAAGAACCCCTTTCCCAAGAGTCAACAGAAAGAAACGGATAAAAGTAGATCTAGCAAGAAAGATCACTACGGCTCCACATAACGGGAGGAAAATCAAAAGGAAGCAAAACCAAAATGCCCATGTGCCCACCTGCTGCTTTTGGGGAGCGATGTCAGAGAGCAGCAGGCTCGGCTGCAGCCTGGAGGCCCCTCAGCTGGGGCCCCTTATCTCACACACTTCCAGTTGGAGGATTTCGGGCTCCAAAGCAGGGTGACTGGATTGCCAACACCAGCAAATGCAGCAATGCTAAGTAATCTTTCTGCAAAGTTCCAGTATCACACAAATAGTCTGTTTTCTCCACACAGTTTAAACAAAATCTCATTTACCCAGTTAGATTTTCAACAGTATTTTGAACAACTTTCTAGCTCCAAGGTGAAAATATCAAACACTTTTTTTTCCTTCTTCTTCACAAGACTGAAGGTTTCAGTGATCACATCCCTGTGCTGCTTCTGTTATTTCACCCTGTTTTGAGACTTCAGTAGATGGTATCTTTTGATTTCAGTAATGTTTCTGAAGGATGATTTGTTCTGAAGATTTTTGTACCATTGGGGAGGGGAAAACAAAGAAATTTTTCCAAGCTGTGCTTATTAGAGCCTGACCAATAGTTTTATACGTCAACTAAAATTGTCCTCTTGATTAAGCCAAAATATTACCTACTCTGCACTTAAAGCTGTTTCTACATCCCACTTGCAGGATACATTTCAGGATAGATTTTTCCACAAGAAGTACCTATTAATGCAATACATTGGAAGATCTAATTCTGTTGAAAACTGCGCGATTTAAATAATGCCCTTCCTTCTTCAAACAGGTTGAGGATTTGCTGTTGGGATGTTCTGGAAGGAAGTTACAGTTTTGTCAGCTTCCCATAAGAAGTTTAAACTTACTTGAAGAATTGCATTCTAATCACTTGGGTAGGGTTCAAGAGAATCACGTCATTTTAATTTGCCAGATCTCCTTGGCACAGCGGAGGCCAGTCTGGCCTGCCATGGTGGTGCTGTGCACTGCCTCAGGTCTCTTTGACACAATCTAGCAGTGGACCTTAAACTGTGAGAAGATATTGACTGCTTTTTGAAAAAACAAAACAAAACAAAACAGTTTTTGCTTATTTTTTTGTAACCTGCCTTCATTATCCTTCTTCCTTTAACATTTTAATCTTTCCAAAAATAACCACATTTAAGGAAGAAAGAAAGTTGTTGGTTTTTTTTTCTACTGGAGTAAAAAAAAAAATAGTCAAATGCCTGTACGTTTTCAAATATAAATCCTCATTCTCTCTCTGTGCTTGTGGAATAACTTCTAAATCGTTAGTAATGAAGGCACAGACTTTAACCTGATTATAAGCTAGTGTTCCTCTTTACACCTTGTATCTTCCTCTTCCTGTAACTGTGTGCAGTCCAAATCTCGGACTGAAGGCCCACTGAATTTCACTGCAAAGAGCTCGATGGGCACTCACTCAACATTGCCTCGTCATTTAAATACAGATCTGGAGAACGGAGTGGTTTTAAAGCAGAAGACTCAGATCTTGTTGCCTCAGCAGTTCTGTTTCTCTTTGACATAAGCAAAGGAAAAACTGCCTTTAATGAGACCACTTAATGCCAAAATTGTCACAAGTGCTAATGTTTAATTATCTGATTACATTATTAAGAATTTACTCTATTTTGGAACCACAGTTTGACATTCTTGGAAGATATATCACCTTCATTAACAGGCAAAGAAAGGCAGGAACCAAGGTAACAAATGAAATCTAATTTGTCACTGATATGTTAATATATTAGCAAACACTTACAGTGTGTCATCTGCCTGCTTCTCTGCGACAGCGAGGAGGTCTAGCTTTTTAACATGTGTGAACCATGTTGTGCTTTAGACTGTCCTTGCCCTGCATTACACAGGAGTTTATTGGTGTAGTAATCAATTCGTGGTAGCATAAAAGAGCTTTTATACAGAATGGTGAAGTAGAAGACCTGGATTTAAAAAAAAAAATAAAAAAAAAAAATCTAAGAAATAACTACATGTAAACAGAGGGAGTAAAACAGGTCTCAGAAAGGGTACAGGGAGAAGAAACAAGCAGAGCACATTGTATACAGCAGAATGTCCTCTCAACTGGGACTCAGTCAAGTGAAACAGTTGATACGGGATGGCACACAGGTGGCTGTCAGGTTATTTTAGCAGGATCAGCTGAACAGCAAGTGCCCGGTGCTCCTCCTTCTCTGGGACTGTGTCACTGACATCTTTGCCTCTGGTTTAAAGACTTTTGACTACAAACCACCTCAAACACATTTCCATCATTACAAAAGTAGAATTAGCCTTGCAAATATTAGTACTGCTACGTTAATAAGGGTATTTATACACTGAGCAGAAGATCTGCTGCAGTGAACTGAATACTTCTGTTTCTCAGATGCCCAGAGAAAAGGGATCACTTTTGCTCCCATTTTTAAGGTCTTTGGTTTCTAGGCACATTGCATCGAACACATATTGTACAAGTCTACATCACAGGAAAAATGTGCCTCAAATCTCATTTTAATTTTGTGGTCACTCTCTCACACTTTTTTCATGTGTTCACCATCTCACAGAACTCATTTCCCCAGCCTGGTGCTGGAGATTGCCTGTCTATAATGAGGCTCAGCCTTCAAAATGTCAAACATAATGAAAAAGAAAAAAGCCATAACGAAATCAGCTGTAGGGACTTTCAAGGGCCTTCTGGTTAAACTTCAGCAAGTCTGCCAGTTCTGCAGCTACAAAGACAAATAGGATCTCTGCCTACATCAGAAGGGCAATTCAACACTACCACAGGATGCGAATAACCCGAACTGACAGCACATACGCAGCGGAGAGGGCCGTATCTCCAGGTTCCTGTCACTCACACAAAATGAGCAACAGCCAGCTTGTCAGACTTGGCACCAAAAGGAGTAAAAGCCCCAAATGTGAACATCATGCTGCATACTGGCAAGCATTTCCGATTTGGGCATTGCAGACTATCTATAAAAAAAAAAATACAATTTTTGGAAATCCTGTAAATTTAATTCCCTTCCCTCCACAGACACAGAGCCACAAGTCCAGAAGCAGCAAACCCCTGGCCCTTGCTGGCATTAGGCTGGCTGCTCTGGGCAGGCAAAGTGCCCTGGGAGCTCAGAGCTGGGGCAGGAGACATCAGCCCCCATGTGCCTACCACTCCAGCTTCAGGAGCAACAGCAGCTCCTGAAGGTGCTGTGCCATCCGGCTGGAAGGTAGGCTATACGTAGGTCAATTCACAAGGTCATAAGGATATTTAGGAGACAGGGAATTAATGGGTAGTAACATCTTGTGAGAGATGCTAAGAACTCAACATGTAACACAGGTGGTACACAGGCTGACTGCAGAACCTCTCCACTTTCTCCACTTCTAGTGATAAAAGACTGTAAATAGCCCAATAAGGAGATTTTCACAGTGGAGCAAAAAGACAGGCTTAAATATTTTAAATGATGCTCTAGAAATGCACAGTCCCTACCATGAACTGAAACATCAGCTGCATTTGATGCTGCATCAGGCTCCGCACAGGTGCAGAGCAAGGAGAGTGCACTGTGAAGGATGCAGCATCCTGACCAAAGGGCAGGCAGGCAGGCAGAGCAGTGAGAGACATTTAGCAATACTTATCAGCTCTAAATATCCTTGGATATCTTGTCACCTTCAGTATAGAATGTCCTTGTGTGTGTGCCATGCTATTTAACATGTGGTGATTAATTAGCTGGGACGTAAATGGGCACTGAGTGTAAGAAAAAGCCTTTGAGACAAGAGGAGACGCTGAGGAGCTGCGTGGTTGTAAGACGCCTCAGGTGCCAGTGGGGCAGTGGCTCTGGTGGTGGCTGTGCCCCAGGCTGCACATGCAGGCGGACAGAAGAGAAGCGCAGTGATTAATAGGATGTGATGTACGCTTGATTGATTTTAGTGCATATTAAGTGCAGTTATCCCAAATGATTTATCTTAATTTTATATTAATCATCAATGCATTCAACCTGGCCAGAAAACTATTATTGGTATTACTTATCATGAAGGAGGCATTTTTTCTATAGGAGTGCTAATTTTACATATAATCCATCACTCACAGTTAGCCCAGCCTCCCCGCCTTTTGTGGATGCAATTAGTGGCAAACTGCAAGGAAAGCCTCCTCTTACGTCCCCTAGTATCAGCTACAAATGCTCAGCAGCACTCAGCTCCTAACTCTTTGCTGCCCACCAAAATGCCAGCCACTGGCTTACTGAAACTTAGTTATGTGCATGTGCAAATGAAAACAGCGTCTTGAACTTCATTTCAAGCACTGTGGGCAGACTTCACCAAAAACTAATTTAACTCAGAGTTGATAAAGGAATCCATTGATACAGAAACTCCCTTAAAAGCTAAAAACCATTAGCACTGTGTAAAATACCCCTAGATAACCCAGATCAACAATTATGAGAAGCTGAATTGCACTAACATCTCCTTTTCTATGAAGAGAAAAAAGAAAAAAAAAAGAAAAGGAGGGAGGTGTGTTGATAGACATCAGTAGGACTAGCACACATGGCAAGTGCTAAAACTGCTCTAGGGAAAGAAAGCAATCTTACTGTTTGGCTAAAGAGAGGGATTACAGAAGTTTCTGGAACAATTTGCTTTGATAAAAAAAAAAAAAAAAAAGATGAAAAAAAGAAAATGAAAACTAACATCACAGACAAAGAGGACAAAAATGTGTCAATTACACTGATATTAAAACTGCCAATATGTTACTGGAGCTGACAGCATATTCAGTGTAAACAAAAATTGAGAAGATACTGTGGTAGAGGAAAAGGAACGTTGCTTCTAGCCACGGTGTTCTTCTGTAGCCTTCCTGGAGCAGTCTCACAGCACAGATTTGGGCTGATGAAGTGCCAAAAGAATGGAAATGTCTCCACAGCCATGGGGTGACAGGAGCCAGAGCTGCGACACAGCGCAACTGGGCAAAGTGTCGGCTGCCCTTCCACGTGGGGTGTGGGCTGACCACGGGCAGTGGGGACAGGACATGCCTACCACCAAACCCCGAGGGTCTGGGGCACCACGACCCACTCGGGGCATCTCAGCAGTGCAAGAGACCTCTTACTGATGAGCTCTGCGTTTAAATGGAAAGGAAGAGTGACAGTCTAATGCTACCGAGAACGCAAGGGGAGATGGATTCTGGATTCAGCAGAGCCAAGATTGCATGGCATCTTCTCATGACTGAGAATAAATGTGCTCAAACCTCCTTTTCCAGGTATGATGATAATTTCCTGGGTACACTGCTATTCTAAAACACTACTTCTGGATCCACTTACATCTGAGAATTCAGATGATAGAACAGCTACAAGCTAGTCCCATAGACAACATAAAGGTAGATTACTGCTTGCAGCAAAAGACGTATTCAGTAAATATGCTTAAAAAAATAAAGAACTGTGATATTTTTTCAGTAGTTAATATTATTAAGAGTAGGATAGTTTTGCTGTCATTATTTGCATTTGCTCCTGAGAGGAGTAAATACTGTTTGATCCTCCATTAAGGAGCAAAGCTACAGACTAGAATGCTTTTCATGCTGTAACACAAGAGTTTCAACCATTTTTTAAACTTGAAAATGATTCTGTTTAATATGTGAGGTCCCTTCCCCCCAGTAATTAAGCCCACAGAGGCTGCCAATAGCTTCTAATGCATACAAGCTTTAGCAACTGCACAGAATGGAGATAAAAGGTCATTGTACTCTTTATGAGATACACTGGGGCCTATTAAAAATGTCAAAGGTGATCAAGTTCAGGCAGTGTCACTCTACGAACAGTGAAACATCTCCGCTCTATGGAGTTTGGAAGCCTAACTTTAAATTAACATGCCCCTGGAATATTTCATGTGTTTGTACCGACAAATGGTGAGCACCAGCAATTTGGGTGATTTGCCTGTGTGTCCTGAGCACCACTGTGCAGTAACACTAAACAAAAAAAACATCAAAGCCTTTCCTGAACAACATGCTGATGTATTGATCTCAGGAAGGTTTTACCTGAATCATGTTCAATGGCTTTAATTTCATGTAGCCATAACAAGCACTTTTGGGAATGACACAGTAATGCTTTAGCTTCTAGATGTTAACACTCAGAAGTGAACAGATTTGTTATTATTAGGAAAGGAAAAAAAAATCTTTAAAATGGGGAAAAATATTAAGCAGGAAAATAACTTTTCTGTTCGAAAATAGTTACTTCCAGACAGGAGAAAGGCAAATAGGTATGTCTGCTTGCAAATTTTTCAGCAACTTGGAGAAGGCTCCTATTCTCCTATTTGGTGAGAAACATTTATTTTTTTTTACTCAAGTGAATCAGCAGAACCACAGCATGTTGTACTGGCCAGCAGTTTTGGGTATCACCCTCACAAACACAATTTCCTTGCTATAAGGGGAATCTCTGCAGATTCCCACTGGTTGAAGACTACCACAACACCTGTTGGTGATAATTGCTGTGCAATGGCAGCAATTAAACGAGTAACTGCATTCATCTTACAAGAACATTTTACCTTCAGTACTCATTTGCAGCTCAGGAGTATTAAACAAATATGAATGACAGTGAGAGAAAAATGAATGGAATAAAAGTTGAAGTGAAAAATGGCTGAGAAGGGGCTTTGCAAGACTTGAGGTTTTCAAACTGATGTTATTGATTTTCTTTTTCTTAACCTCTGAGACAGCCTAGTAGTAGCAGTAGCTCATGCTCAATAAAGATGCCCCAAAGGGCTTCACTGCTCTGGTACATGGTGAAATACATTTTGCTGTACATCTCAAGACCAGAACTAGTTTCTTTCATGTCAAGCTATCAGAATGGGGAAAAAAAAAAAAGGGGAAAAAAAACAACAAACAATAAACACCACCACACCAGAAATGAGAATGCGTAATTGCGTGCATGATATACACACTAACATTGGCAACAGTGAAATTTTGGATTAGAAAGACCACGGATTTCTTGTATCAACCCCTCAGTTTCCTGTGACTGCCTGTCTCAGAGAAAAGCTGCAGTGCTCCCTTGGCTAACTCCTGCATTGGTCAGCTATCACCTCACTACGCAACGTACGCCCTGGGGTAGGTTTGCTGGCATAACTTCTTTGCTTCACGAGCAAAGGCATGCCCAGGAGCCTTGAGCATCCACTATCTCCCACTCAGCAGGTGCTCCAGTTTCCGGGGTGAGATATCTCTTAATATATTCTTGCTAACATATTCTGAGATGGCTTAAATTGCTTTTTAGGTATGCATTTACTGTGTCTGCAAGATAAATCCTGACCATTATTTTTATATTATAGTTTTTAACTATTTTTCATTGAAAATTTGTTCACCTACCATTACATTTATTGTAAATTACTGTAGAGTTGCCATCACAAAATCATCAATAAAAAACATCAACAACATGGAATTAACAAATTTGTTTTGACTTATGTTTTCAAAGCACTCTGGAATGAAAGCACCAAACATTTAGGGCTCATCTACAGTAACTGGGGGATGCCAGACTGAAAAATGTAACATGCTTGATTGTGTACAACTGTGGATGAGGATAAGGATATCATATTATCATGAGCTTAATTTAATGTTTTCAAAATTTCTGCATTACATTTCAAGGTATAAAAGGATTTTCTGAATATCAGTTTCTTTTTTTCTGTCCTCTGAAATGTATCTGAGCTGTTACTTGGTGAAAAAGAATGGCCACACTATAGAGTTGCTCAGTCACAGATTTCTCCTACATTCAAGTCTAATTTCTTTTCCTCTACCCATTGCACATGAACAGCAACCAAATGATTACTTGATAGAGTTTTTCAAGAGATTAAGTAAATAAATAAATTACATTAATCTATTAGCTGTATGATTCCCTTATTATTTTAACTTCAACACATAAGGCCTGGTTTTACGGGAAATCCACTTGGTTTGTCTCAGTCTAACATACCGGGCAGAGACACACGTGATTCTTAAATGCTGGAGATGGCAGGTGATGTTAGATTGACCCTACCCTAAAGATGCAATTTTACATTAAGTTTTACAGAACTAAGGTGATGAAATGTGAAAGAACTGTAGTTAGAAAAGCTGAATGAAGAACAAACCTCTTTCAAAATTCAGTTCCTTGTGTGAACATCAGTATTTTAAGCTAAACATTTGCAAAACTGATTTCATCTACTTTTTAAGAAGCTCATTTCCTTGGTGCAATTTCATTAGGTCTTAAATGCACTGCAAAAGCTGTGCATGACCTTTCTCAATACATGCCTGACCCTTACCAGGAGAAGTATACTTAAGAAGTGTTCCCTGTAGCTAGTTCAGTGTTGCGTACAAAGTAGGTTAGCATTTCTTAACAAAACATCCTACTCTGGTGAACTTTTTTTTTTTTCTTCCCTGTTTGTTTATTTTGGAAAACTAGCAACATGTCTGACAGCAGCATTGGTATTTAGGCCCTTAGGATTTTCAGTGAATTGCCCAGCATGGCATATTGTCCTGCCTTGGTGTTTCAGTATTTGGTTGCAGGAAGAAAGGAAGGGTTAGCCTATTTAAGGCTCAGGGAGGGAATTACTGGGTAGGATATAGGTAAGAACAGAATTAAGTTATTTAGAAAAATCTCAACAATTCTGGATTTTTCTTTCTCTTCAACCGTATCTGCATTTAAGTACCTTTAGCACTTAATCATAGGAAATAATTTCCTGACCTGCTCAGCTGAAGTGAGAAAGAAACACTTTCCAAGAGCTCTCCTCCTAAATTGGTATCGATAGCTGTCAGAGTACGAATATATGTGCAGCTTAACAAAACAGTGGAAAAAATACCATGAGAGTTTGAAAAGCAGAATAGTTAATGAATCTTTGTCAGCAATATAAGAAAGAAACATAGTTCAAGAAACCATGCAATTTAGAGGAGAAAACTACACTTTATGTCTTGCAACCATAATATTCAAATTATTCCTCATTCACTAGGAGGGATGCAAGGCCTGGCCAGGCGCCTTTAACATTTGGTGCCCTCTGCAATACAAACATTCCTGTTTTCTCCGTATATTTTTTACATTCCATCCTCAGTCTGGAATGTATTGGTGATTTGGAGAGGCGATTAGGCTGCATTCCTGTTATTTCAAGCAAAGGAATCAATACTAATGCACTCACCTTTATTTCCGAAGTGGTTAAAGAGCTGTTACATTAACTTCAAATAGGGAGAACGGTTGCTGCATGTGTAAGGACAGTAGTAAGAATGGGCTCAACCCAGCAAGAACTGTTTGCTGAAGTAAATTAATTATTAATCAGGAGCTTGCTTATTTTAAAATGTTTGACAATTTCACAAGAAATGAAGATATAGCCAGAAAATCGTTATCAAACCCAGACGTTACTGAAGTCATGGAAAAATAAAAGTACACAGTATGGATTTTGTAACCTGAAACAACCAACAAAGAAAACTACTTCGAAACAGAACCTTCTCAAACTCTGAAGTCACCCTCGCCCCCAACTGGGCACTTCTTTTTTTGACACTTGAATGAACTTTGGGCTCAGGTATACTGCTATGGAGAAAACATATTAAAGAGAAAAATACAGCGGAAAATTACTTTAATGATGGTATGTGGGCTGGACTCTGATCCACTGTACCTATAGACAAGTGACAAATCAGTTGCTGTGTGAAATACGTCTGTCAGGTTACACATTTCAGATCAAAGGGCACAAAGGGTCCAGAGCGAGATGGAATATGCTCAGTACTCACAGAAACACATGCTTTATTTCCACGGTTTCTCACCAGAAGAGCTTCAAGGGCTGCACACTTACTAGTGAATAACCTTTCCTGGAAACCCTTTGTAACTGGTACAGCAGTCACAGAGAGACAGCCTGAACCACAGCAGAAGGAAACGTCCTTTTATCTCCAGTTTCAGAGTTAAGAACTACCTTATTTCTGAATCTTACCCCTCAGAAGATGGTTCACTCATCTATAGATAAAATTCTTGTACTATAAATATCCTCTAAAACCAAATTCCCCTACCGCTGCAGCCAGTGAGACCAGAGCTTGGTCTCAGATCTGCAGACAAATTGATGCAATGATTTTCAGGCTATTTTGCTCAGCATTAAGCAACAACTTAGTTGCAGTAATTCCTGTCATTCCCCTCCCCTCCGAGCTGTTCTACAACATTCTTTTTCTAGACCTCATCACTTTCAGTTTCCTCAAGGACTGAGTCTTTTATACAGAGATTTCAGTTGGCTGAAGCTATCAAGTTCCTCAGGATAAGAAATCAATAAACATTTAATATTTAAGCAGCTTACAAGCAACAACTGAGCTCCAGATGTGGCAGCAGTGTTCCAGCTACAGACAATTTTTTAAAATCAAAATGCTGGAACTAGCAAGGTATTAGCATATGTTATACTTATCTCTATTTGAAGACCAAGTACCTCACTTACAGGATAAATACTGTTAATGATGCCTTCCAACATCTACTTTTTACCCTCAATGAATGCATCCTATTTCAGCCTGGAGAATGTCAATCTGATTTGACAGAGAACATTAACAGTAAGGGTTTAAGAGAAAGGCAACTCCGAAAGTCAAGCAAAGCCTGAGCAGCAAGTGCTTCAATTATCTCTTCCAGTAAAGCCGATCTGTTTGATCAATGAATCCCCCAGCAGGTGTTCCATATCTGATTTGTTCTCTCGGGATACATTTTGTTGTGGGTCAGCTCCTGAGAATATCTTTCATGACTCTGCTGAAACTGAGCACTTAGAGGAGAGATTATGTGCCAGCCGTCTAAATGCAGCACGATGTTACGGACAGGTTGGGAGTTCAGCACTAAGAAATCACATTCTACATAATAATACAGTCTAGAGAGAACGGCACTATATAAAATATGCATTTACACACAGATTATTTCCTTTTCTCTAATAGACACTGTTATCACAGAAGACCTCTCAAAGTGCACATTAAGCAGGAAAGGAGCAGAAGCGAGCCACCGTGAGGGCCTTTCCCAGCCTCTACATACACGCATCAACACACGGTCAAGCAGTTTCCAAATATGTTTTCCCTTCCACTTAGCAGCTGAAAAGTAATCCCTGTAGAAAGAAGTTGAGCATATATAATTCCTGCCTGAAGTCTTTAAGATCATGGACCAATTTGGCCAAATAGACATTTTTTCACATTGATATAGTAGACCTTAAAATCAAAATAATCCCTATGCCCTTTCAATAGAGTGAATACTTTAACAGCAAACCCATTCTTAAATTTTAAGAGAAATCAATGTTATTTCTTCCAAGCCTTTCAGAAGAAGTAAGAAACATGAAACAAGGACTGTCTGAAAATAAAATATGAGTCCTTGTAATCCTCAGCTTTCTTATCTTCAGAAAAAGTACTTATTTACTGGAGATAACTGGCCGCTCCATCAACATCACTAATCTGTTAACCATGTGAATGATCAGTAACGTCTGCGTTTGAAAGCAATGCTGTTTAGCTGAAAACTCCCATTATAAATGATTTTTGTAATCTACCACTGTAATGAAGATATCGCTGCAACAATGCGCTAATCGATCAGCAGTGCTCTTTCCTGGGCAATCATTTTATTTTCCTCTAGATGGCAAAAACCAATTGAAATGGGAGTATAGGAAACAGTCAACTATGATTCTCTGATGATTTCTACGTGTCTCCCTAATTGGCTTTTTTGTTAATTTCTCATTACCTAATGACTTGTGAATGGCATACTCGGAGCATGCTCCCTACGGCAAACTCTGCCTATTGGGAAAAAAAAACACAAAACACTTTGATTCTTACGAACTCTTGTGTTTTAAAAGTGCTTGATGACTTTGCATTTGTCAGCTGTGGGTAGCTGATGAAGTGATTATGTTGCTCGTGGTCTGCAGGACTGTGCACTCCCTCTGAGCTCTGTGGCAGGATGGCTCATCCTGGCTGTGAGAGGCCCCTGGGGCTCTGAGAACATGGGATAACCTTACAGGGCAGGTGAGAAGGTAGCTCTTTGTTCAGTGTTTACAGATAGGTACTGTCAGGCTTTTACATGAGCAGATACCTGGTGACAAACAGCTCCCAGTGGTATCGAGCCTTAACATACATTCTCAAGGAAGCCAAGCTTTTTTTACCTGGCATCCACCAACGGAACAGCAACAGAAGCTAACCGCATACATCAGTGAAAAATGCACTCTCCTTTACCCAGATCAAGGACCTGGTTTCAGTGCTGTATGGTTTTCTTCTGGATTTCCTATCCGTCCGGGACGAAGAAGAGAAAGATATGTTGTGCACAACCATCTAATCCAAACACACACTTAGAATGTAGCCAGGGCTTAAACTGGGCTTTGAAAGCTGGGGAACAAAATTTGGAGAGTCAGGGGGACCTAGTAGCTAACATGCTTGACTGGGAAACAGATGTCTTCTGCTCACGGATGCCCTTTGTCCAATAGCCCTTCTGTGCGCCCCAGAAGCAGCAATCTCTGCGAAGGAAAGTGGTGTGCACTTTTTGTGTGTGTGTGTGTGTGTGTGTGTGTACTTTTTTTTGTTTTTTTGTTTGGTATCTTGAGGGAAACATTGCAGCTTCCAGCTACCCGAGATGTAGAAAGCAGAGTTCCAGACCCAACTTTATGCTTCTTGCAGAGCAGCCAAAGTCACAATGAAAACAGAGCAGATGAGAAATACCAATAAAAAATTGTTTACTTGACAACGTTGCCTTCTCTAGCTTAGGATTTAAGGGGTGTTGCTTCTGGCTGTGTCTGTATATCACACCCGCACTGACAGGTAAAGTTCTTGTGACAGGAGACATGGGACTGACTGCTGCTCACACTACATCTAGGCAGGGATGGGAATTTGAGCTCTAACAGGTAATTTAGGGTATGTTAAG
The DNA here is from genome assembly GCF_009819795.1 of Aythya fuligula. Taxonomy (NCBI): domain Eukaryota; kingdom Metazoa; phylum Chordata; class Aves; order Anseriformes; family Anatidae; genus Aythya; species Aythya fuligula. Next base: position 2,619,450 of record NC_045561.1, read on the forward strand.
CACCTGCCTTTGCTGCTGAAATATGCAGGTATGAACTCTGCCAGCTCTCAGAACTGCACGTAAAGAAAGAGTAAAGCCCTGGATTTCTTTTTTAAAAAGACACTATGGCAGCTGACTGTATATCTCTGCTCTGGACATATTTGTGTCTCCAAGCATTTAGTATCTGTACTCATGGTATTATCAGCAGAAATATTTCCTCCAGGCAGTTGCTGACTCTGGAGGCACAGGTGAAAGATATTTGCAAGCAGGATGATCTATGCTGCTTCTTCCAAATTTAGAGCCAGACTTACATAAATAAACCTTCTCTGGTTGCTGGGGTGTTATAAAGATGTCTAAGCACAGCTTGGGGAGTGCATTTCTGAGCTAACACTCTGCAACCTACAGCATTAAGACATCAACCCACGGGGACCTGCAGTTTGTACTGCATAATGGATGCATATATGTTAAGGGCAGCCAGTCTCAAGGATGATACATTTGAGGTGCACTCTGTATGGTATTTTTGGCCAGAGCTCCTTACTACAGAGACACACTAGCTGAGTTTTCCAGGAGAAAGTATGCTACTATGTTTACTGGTCAATTACTGCTAATGAAAACAAACAACATGCATACTTAAAGTAGTTATAAACCTCATGCTAAGAAACCAAAATTAAGTTAAATAAGCACAACTCATTTTTTCACCATTTCCCTACAGGCAAAATAATTAAATTACATTTTGCAATTTTTGAGCATTCCTAGCATAAATTATTGACTTTATTATAATATTAATATTGAATAACCTACAATTTTTTGCACTGCAAGCTTTCACAACTCCAGATTCTCACCACACTTGATCAGATTTTAAAGCATATCAGGATATGAAAATATTTTATTTGAAACTTCATTCATGTTGCCAGTAGCTACAGAAGCATTTTGCAGATGCTTTCTTTTATGCAGGTATATGCCAGCTTTGTCAGCAGCAAGAAGAAAACAAGGAATGAAAAACTACCTCATCACATGGACAATTATTTTCTTCCTCTGACCATGAGGAACACAAAAAAGGAGATTTTTAATAGAGTGCTTCCTTTTTGCTAGTTGTTCCTTTCATGTTACCATTATGACCTGGCCAGGCTCCTGGGGTTTGTCTTCCTTACTGCAGTTTTATCCATACCTGCACAATGGGTAAAGGTTACTGATGGGTACCATCAGCAATGAGGGCAGCTATGTAATCCCAACACAGCTTTATAATCATTCCTTTAACACCATTGACTTCAGGTTACCAAATTTTGGTGAGTTTTCTTGGATCCCACTATCCTCTTGATTCTTGTTATCTAGAACTTTAGAGAGCTTCATGCTGTGCCTCTGTGGCCTGGGTTTGCTTAGTGGTACCACAGCACTGTATCTTCTGAAATTCTGTCCTTACCTCCCCGCTCCCTCCTTTTTTTTTTTTTTTTTTTTTTTTAATTTTTTCTTTTAGATTTTTCTGAAATCTTTCACATTTCTTTCTTTTTATGTTGTATTGGCTCTTCTCAGATTCTTAAGATTTTTAGGAAAGCACAAAGCATAGCAGCACGTGTACAGATTTTACAAATTCCTGTCACCTGGGCTGCCCACTCTCCTATAGGTCTGTGTTGATTCAGCGCTAGAAGAGTGATGCAGCTGCATATGTTTAACCTCTCTTTTCTTATCTTTTTCCTCATCCTCCTCAGAGGATTTAACTGCTGGGTCATCTAAATTATTAACTCCAGCTACATTCTTGTAATCAAACTTTAAACCAGAGCCTGTGACCATTTGCACTTGGGGTGGATTTACTGCTGTTTGGATTTGTATTGTTGTAGTTAGTTTTTCCAAAATAATTATGTTGTTTTATGTTTTTGACATAACACAGACACTGAGATGTCTTTTCCCACCCTCTCTCAAGTATGTCAACTAACCAGCATTTCTATTTCATGGTTACAGTCTCCTAGCAACAAAACTTTATCTTAAACTGACCCTTGTTGTTTTGGAGACCCCATGCCCAGAGCATGTTACATCTCTTCCATATCTTAAACACACTTAGTACTTTTTCCTTGTTCTTGCTTTGATTACCCATCAGGTTTGTGTTCATCATCTTTCCTGAAATAAAGCATCAGGAATATGCTAACATTTAGACTTGCACTACTCCTACTTCTGGTTGTTCCTTTGCAAATGATGCATCAGTCTGTCACTTAGCAAACCCTTTCCTAAAAGGAAAGCCAAAAAAAGACTTTGGAGGCTTAACTGCACTTTTGTGAGTGCCTGTGACAGAGGGTGTCTGCGTGTCCCAGCTGTCCCAACTTTACAAGCCCTTAGGAAGAGGTTTATGAACTGTCACAGCAAGGGGAATGTCGCTCCTCAAGAACTTGCAACCCCTCCCGTGTTATGACCAAGTGACTCAAGGGGAAGAGAAACACCCAGGGGAGAACCCATCTGATCTGCACAAGGAAACAGCAGCAATGGAAAGCTGCATTCAGCACATTTCTCTCAACTACAGGACTCAAAAAACCCTGCACACATACACACAGTCTCTGCTTGAGTCCCATTCAAAGAACAAAAGCAGCTGAAACTCCTCTGGCCATGTTAACGGTCCGTCTGGGCCCCTCTGACAGTACAGTTGAACACCTGGGTTCTTGAAGAGGTGCAAAGACATGGAAATGATTATTTATGGGTCTGGTTCCAGCAGATTTCAATACGTATGGCATCTCTATAGTCTGATACTGGTTTGCTATTTCTTTGTTATTTTAATGAGGTGTAGGGAAACTTCCCTCTGCGCCTCGTCACAGAGACCCTTCAGTTGTTCTGGTCCCCTTCCTCCTCTCTTCTAAGCTGGGCAAAAAAGAAAGGCACATCCAACTGCACTGCACCCAACGAGAAAATCAGATGCTGAAGAGTTGGGGTGGCTTTGCAAGCATCACAATTAGTGCCAAGGAAAAGGGAGCAGGAACACAAAAACGGAAGCTATGTAAATGATCAGATTTCTTTGAATGCTGGCAGCTTCACTGAAGATGCCTGCACCTCAGGATAAGTCAAAGCAGCCCACTTCACTTGATCATTTGTGGTGCTGATTGCCAGGACATCAGACCTTCTCGCTTCAGCCAAAATTAGCAAATAGCTTTGACCTGTCTCTCTCAGTCCGAGGCAGATAACATACACATACTGTTTGATTTTTTTGGAAGGGGATGTGAGTGTGAATGGGGAGTGAGAAGACCACAACCAAAATGAAAAAAAACACACATTAACTTCAGCTGGATGCCACACACCCCACACATATCGAGGCTTGAGCTTTGTTTCTTCAGTCTCTCTCTCGCACACAAAAATGTTGTTTGTGTAAATCTAGACAGTTAAAGTGAAAGACTTGTATGGTACCAGCAAAGTGGCTTAGGTAGTCATGGCAACCACATCAGCGCTTACAAAACTTCCCTTCTTCATAATCTTTTCTGCAGTTTAGATAATGCACATGTAAGCTGTAAAAAATGAGTATCTGATCTAGAGCACTAAAATGAAAAGTAACACTGTTCAGCGTCCAAAATAGTGGAAGCTGGGACGCTGCTAATTATTTGGTGTTATTAACAACGATAGTTTTGTTCAGTTTCCACAGGGTCTCCTCAATGTGTCCAGGCTTAAATGAAATCAAGAGCTTTACACCAAATCTGGCAGTGAGCAGGGAAGGGAAGGAGAGGAAGGTATAGCACTAATTTTAAGGGAAGAAGATCAAACACTAAATTCAGAAGTGTCAGACTATTATTAATGTATTCAAATTCTCATTTAGTTATTTCCTGCAGCACCTGATACCAGAAGGGCTCTGCTGCTGCAGTCCTGACACGAAGAACACCTTCTGCATGATTTGTAGCTTCCCACAAACCATCCTTACTTTAACAAGAACTAACATATGTATTTTTCTATCAGTCTTCTATGCTCATTACATTTTCACTTGGTTTTCAATGTGGAAATTTAAAATCCCCCTCAGTCTTAGTCACAGTTAGAAACCAAAGCACACTAGGAATGAACACCTCTCTCTACCCCAGAGAGGAGTTAATGGATTGACTTCCAGCAAAAAGGGAGTGATTGCTGTCAGTAAGACAAATCACCATCTTCCTAATCAAGTGGCATATCCAAGAAAATTGCAAAGTTTTATATGCCCAAGTCTGCCAAGGAGTCACAAAGTTGCTTCCAGGGTGAAAAAGAAAATAAGAGTTTGGCATCTGGGCTCTTTTAACAACTTTGTTTACTTTCATGTACCATTACTATAGTTAAGTGTCATTTACTGATGAAAAAAGTAAGAACTTTAAAGTTTTATTTTGTAATAAAGTATCTATGGTCAACATGTTCATGTTCTCTTGTTTAACTCAGCTAAGAAAAAGAATTCATTGACATCCACTAGAATGCCCACATTTTGTGTGAACACTGTACTTACAAGGTCTCCCTCACCAGTCTCGGGGAAAGAGCACCATCTTCTGGGAAGCAGCCCTGTGGTGCTTCCCAGAAGGGACATGTTCTGATGGATCCTCGCGTCTCTTCTCCTGGATCACACAGCGAATATCAGGTTTTTATCAGTGATGCTTATCGGTGCAGGACAGTTCACCTCAGAAATCCATCTTCTGCAGGCTGGTTTGTAGATGGCAGGGCTGTTAATGCAAAGAGGCCCAGAGTAAGCAGAGATTTACCAGCTAATCCACTGCAAGAAAAAGTCTCAAAAAAGAGTGGGCACAACAAAAGGAGAATTTCACCCAGAAGGCTCACTGTTGAGGTATCAGAGTAATCCTACTGCACGACCAAGCTGATAATAAAATGCAAAGCTCATCCTTAGATGATCTCTGTCACAACCAAGTTCCATAGCTCACATGACAGAAATGAGAAATTGCAAATGGCTCTAAAACCTCCAGAATCAGTGATGCCACAGATGATAAAAATATTTACCAAATTTAATACAGCATAGCAAATACCTCAAAAGGGATCTTCTCCAACTGGTAGAGAGTGGTAAATACCTGCTAGTCCTACATACTGGAAACACCATCTCACGACTTGGTGTACTGCATTTAACAGCGTACATAAGTGGTAGTTTTGCATGGAAGCTTTGTGTTTCTTTTTAACTTGCAAACTTCTACTTACTGTACTTCCTTGTTCCGATTAATCACAAATATTGTGCTACACAAAGTGCAAGGATGTTCCATACACTGGTGATGCTAAGGAACTAGTTAGGCAGGAGTCGGTGACTTAAAGTTGTGTCACTTCATTAGAGGGGATTCTGCTTCAACCACATAAAAATTTTACTGAAATAAGATAAGCAAATAAATAGCCAAATCATCAGCCTAGGAACATTAATACCATTTGTTGAGAATTTTCTGTTAATTATATATAGCTATTTAATGTTAGACATTGTCCTTTTTTCTAAAGGTTTCAACAGCACTGAGTAACTGGTTTCATCTTTAGATTCCTGTCTGCTTGCTCATTAGCTACTGAAAAAGATCTTAAAATACCATCAGTGGTAACTAATCTTATTAAATGTCTCCAGCTTTCTTTCTGAAAACAAGGGGTTTGGAACTAATAGAGTGAAAAGTCAATAAAAATGTATTTTCATAATTCATGCCCTACGTGGCTGATCCTGAATAGCTGTGCACGGTGCCCCTACGCCAGCCCGTAGGGAAGGGGAATTCTATCAGGCAACAAATGAGGACAAGGAATCACTCTGCTAGATCACCCCTGATAAAGCCTGTCTGTACCACCTGGTTTCATTTGATGGGGGACTTGTCTAAGGACACCAATAACAGAATATTTACCGCTACTTGTTTTTGCTGTTGTTGTTTTGATGATACCAACTTTACTGCTTTGATTTGCAGTTTTACTTTTAGCACATTGATTTACCTCACTGTGGAAAAAAAAAGAAAAAAAAAAAAACAAAAAACAAACAAACAAAAAAAAAAACACAAGCTACTGGTTTAATGCACAGCAAGGAACCTACTCGAAGACTCCAGCTCTTTTTCTGGCTGCACAATGTCTGCGAGCAGAACATAATGTCACCAGATTGATTTAATCGCAGGTGATGGTTCATGATTTTTTTTTCTCTGATACCTGAATGGAATGAATTGTATGGATCTCCTTAGTCACATCAGATATTTTTTCTCAGTTGAAGCCAGAAGACAAATAATTTAAGAGCCAATCCAAACCCTACTTGGACTGAGACAGTTACAAAGGAGGGTCGGTGATAGGCGTTGTCTAAAGTTCCTACCCAAAGTAAGGAACAAGCAATAGAGCAGCTTCACTGTACAAAGGCACTTCCAATCTTCTATTAAAGTACTTCTATCTTTGTCTGTCCCCCCCAGCTTAGAGAGAGAAATGGTGTCAGAGATTTATGCTGAATGTTCTCTCCCCTAGCTTTTACATGAAACATTATTTTCATTTTTTTTTGCTGAATTTGGTATAATTAATCTAACTTTTTCTGGCAGCTGGCACCAGCTTTTAACACCTGTGATTTCAGGCACACTCTGCTTTTCTGAGAGCTCTCGTTTCCCTTTTACCACAGCAACAACACCGTCCATGAAGCATGATGGATCCTAATTTTTTCAATTACAATTTTTCCCCAACATTTCTTTACCCAGGGGCTTCAAAAAGGGAGAGCAAAAGGGAGAGTGTAGGTGCCTGCCCAGATTTCCATCCCTCTTGTCCTGCTGTTTGGTTAAGGGCAGGGCAATCTCAGCAACTGCTCAAGAAGAATATGGGAGCTGCTGCCTTCATCCAGAGCTATAGCAAGGGCAAGAAGAAAAGGGCACTGAGTTTGTGCCAGCCCCCTCCCAAACTGCAGCCTGGTGCAAAAGGCTGCTGGCTTGGCACTGTTGCCTTGTGTGCCAAGTCACGTGAAATTGCCCTGGAGAGGAGGGGGAGGACAAGGGAAGGGTAAGGGAAGGAGACACCCGGACAGTACGTGCTGAGAGTGCCAGAACATCTCCCTCCAACACTGCCTGTGCTTAATGTTGCCTCAGCAAGGTGCTGGGAACACGTCAGTCCTGCAGCTGGCTCCGAGGTGCATCAGTCTCTGCTCCAGAAATAGTCACCCAGTGCTTGCGACAAAGGTGGTGCCTCACCAGGTGCTCTCCTTGCCTGCCTGCCCAGCCCTAGCTGAAACACTCCTCGTTTGCCTTCTGTTACAGAACTAAGTGCTGTGCCACACAAAGGCTTTGGGTTGCTTTAAGCCTTTTCCGCAAAGTCAGGGAGACTTGAAGTTGCCTCGCTTCCCATCTGAGAATGACTTTTTGCCAAGTTTTAATCAATGAACTGAAACAAGTTTGCTGATTCAGGTTATAAAACAGCTTTAAAATCTCATCCTTGGTGCAATCAGTCTTTGTAACACAGATCAACGGGGACCCCTCTTCCAACTCCAACATGACACATGTAAATAGCAAAACCCACTAACAAGGATTGGATTAGTACTAAATAGTAACACCAAAAGGTCTTTGCTGTGCTTCTAGAAGTCGTGTAAACGCACAAGCATGCAACAGTTTGCTTTCTCTCTGCTTATTATCCCTGTGGGCAAAGCAGATGAAGAAGAAACAACAAAAATATTCCTGCCTTGGCTAGAGCAGTTACATTACTGCGTTACAGGCTGAGCTGCAATGTTTTCCTGTACCTTTTTACAACACAGCTTCTTGGACAATGCAACTCCTGAGATGTTGTGCTTAATTTAACAGCCAGTGTAATGGCTGGGATTGTGCCACATAAACAGCAAACAGAAATAGAGCTTTTAAAATGACAAATCACCCTGTTCCTACGGGGTTAGGGCATCATTCTGTATTCTTTTCCTCTCTGAGGCAAGAATCCCATTAATTACCTTTTTCTCTGTACAAGTTCATGAGATTTGTTAAGCTCGAGGGCGGCGCCGCCTCCAGCTGGGGCCATCCCAGCCATGCGGTCACACCAGGCCTGGAGCCACGTCCATGCCCCCAGCCCTGCTGCCCGGGGCCTTCACACGAGCTCTGCTGCCCCTTTTCCAGGTGCTGCAAATGGCTCGCAGCGGACAGAAACCACGGGCTCAGCGCCACGAGGGAGCAAGCGCCTGCGTGCTCAGCACTGGCTGTGTCAGAGCAGCTGAGGGAGCCCAGCCCATGCCCTGCTAGGAACAGCTGGGCTTCCCTTTATTTATTTATTTAGCTGGTTTTTGGCACGTCAGCTCCCGCATCTCCTGTACTCAGCAGATGTTAAAATCACATCATCAGTAACAACAAACAAAAATTCAAATATTTGCCCAGCCATTGCCAGCGCCTTAACAGCTAATTGTAAGGTAAGACCCGTATAAATTAATTAAAAAGACGGTGTAGCATTGCTGCTGTCATGCCAGGCACCAGCCGAATGCCAGGGCTTTGCTGTGGGACGCACAACGCGTCCTGTAATACCTCAGCAAAAACACTGCGTTGAGAAAAACAAAGGCAGCACCCCCCTGGCTTTAAGGTGTAGCTGACATATGGTTTATTTTGCCTCATCTGAGAGTAATTGTATTGCTTGGTTTTTGCCTCACTGTTCATTTTTTTCATCTTGGCTTCAGAAGAATAATTAAGATACCATGGGCTTCTTGCCAACTTTTTCAACATGAGAGGCTCACATTGAAGTACATCTACTGGTGTCACATACTTCCACCTGACAGAGACACCACTTGGCATCAAACCCCTGCTAGTACCCTATGGAATTGCTCCCCTTAGGATGATTTGCCTGACCGAAACCAGAAGCGTGTGAAACAAGAGGATTAGGAAAAAACATCCAAAGACCCAAATGCTCTGGGCCAAGCTCTGTTAGTAATACCACAGAACTCATACCTATGATACGTTCCAAACCACTGTTTTATTGATGACTGTGAAATCTAGGATCACAAAATGTGCAGGAATGCAGAAGTTCAATGCTTTCTTTTTAAGAATCTTAGAAAATCAGCTTCCTAATGAAGCCACTGCCCTCCATCTCTAAAACCAGATATTATTTTTATATGCCCTACCGGTGAGCAGAGGCACCCCACTGAATGGCACCAGCAGCCAAGGAAAAGCCCAGGAAAGCCCTGGAAGGCCTGGTGCCCTGAGGAGACAACGCGTCCGCCAGGCTGGCCCAGCCAGGGGAGAGGCTGCTGCAGCCACACGGGCAGTGGGTGTTTAGGGGAGCGCGTGGAAATATCCCCACACTTTTCTCCCATTCCTGCAATCCCGTAATTCCTTTATGTATGTTCTCTAAAAATGGGACCTGAAACACCACTTCCAGCCCGAGATGTTTCATGATGAATCTGAAAGCAGAGATGAAGATCACACAGAAGTTCCTGAAGGTTTCCCCAGTGTCCCCTGCAAGAGCTAAATGCTAAACTCTCCTTTCCTCCTCGCAGGCAGACGTACCACTCGGATTTAAAATTCCAGTCACAGCGCGATTCAGGGTCAGAGGCACACACACGGTGCTACATTTGCAGAAATGCCCACGGCTGGGATCAGCACCTGAGCAGGACCAGGCAGTCCCGACGCCAGCCTGAGCACGGGGGTATGACAGCTCTTGCTGCGACACCAACTACTGCTCCGCAGAGTTTGCTTGCAGGGCCACGGCTGTTCTCCCCAGGTTTTGAGGCCTCAAAACAGCTGATGTTTTGTTTTGTTTTGCAAAAATTTGTCTCAAATGCTGTGCTCTGAGATGGAACATTATAGACCAAATCATGCGACGCTGAGATTGGCAGAACTGTTGCTATTGACTTTGGCAGCTCTGCTATTAACTCCCAGGGTCACACCTCATACTCGGCATCGTGTATGGGTGAAACCTCACCTTGCAGCCACAGGAATCAGCTGCAAGCTTTTCCCTTTATGCTCTAGCCCACTTCCCCATTAAATTGATGGCTATAGAGCAATGGCTTTAGAAATGAAAATACAGGATCTTCTTTGCTATCGGACAAGAACAACACAAGAAGGACAGACTCTATCACTTAAATGTATCAAAAGGCCATTTATAATCATTTGAGGTTGCTAGCAGGTTGGCATGACCGATTCGTGTATGGAAGACTGTTGCCATCTCTCCATATTCATTAAAATTATCTCGTTTTGACAGAATTTCAACAAACCCTGGCCTGCACAATTATATGCTTTTCTGTAGCAATTCTGAAGTTCTGAAACACCTGCAGATAAGTGAAAAACTGTTAGCTGCCTATCAGCAGAGTGCTCCCTGAGAAGGAATAGTGCCGTCTTTCTTGCTATTTCTTTCAGACAAACTATTGATGTACAATAATACAAATTGCACGGTATTAAAAGGAGCAAAAGCAAAGATTTCATACTGAGTGACTGCTTTGGGGCTATTGAAGTTCTGTGAGCTGCTCAGGCTCCATGAAGTTTAAATACTCACCAATATTTGCAGTTAAGAAAGTAAGTATTGTGTTCCTGGGGAAAATGCTCTCAGCGGCTCTAAGTGACGCACCAGAGGAAAAATTAATCATGCACGGTTGAATGTAGTTCTCTAAAGGAAAAGGATGGCCATTGTGCAACCTGTGCACAGCCCAGTCCTACTGCTCCCTTTGTGCTCTACTGAAACAAAGAGAAACGTCCACAGCTTTCTGAGGGTGATGGGGAGGTAACTTTGTTTCCCATCTTGCAGCAGCTCCCAGGAGAACAAACCTAGGCACAGTCCCCATGATGTTATCCTCAGCATTTTCCCCTTTGCCTTTTCCCTTTTTGCATCTGCAGAATATTTTTCTAAAGCTTTAAGGGAGCTTGCTGCCAAGCTCCCTTACATTTGGGGCACTTCCCATAAAGCATGGCTGCAGAAACTAACTAATAATGAATACCAAACCCTTTGGAAAAGGTACTGGCCAGGAGATCCAAAAGTCACTGCTCCCCCCCCCCCCCCCCCCCCCCCCCCCCCCCCTCCCATAATATTTGGAAAAAAAAGAAGGAAAAGGGGAACATAGCAGTTTGGCCACATCCTCCTGCTTAATATTCCTATCTGCTTGCTAAGCCAAACTGAAAAGAAACATGAACCACATTTTGGAATTAAATGCTCTAAGCAGAGCACTTTGGGGTTATTTCAGTATCATTTTATCTATCTGGAAGGCAAATAGCTAGTCAAAAGTATCTTCATTACCTTCATTCCGGATGGATGTAAACAAACTGCAGAATGGCATGCACCAAATACATCTGTAACAGGCATGACTGCTATTCTATTCGACATTTTAGGGGAAGAGAGACTTTCTCTTGCTTTTTAAAGGTAATACAATTTGAGGGCCACTTACCTCCCTCTGTAACCTTTATCTATACATACATTTCTCCAGGGAAGTACAAATCAAAATCCTTGCGTGTCAAATAGCTTAGTGTCAAAAGACCAATGAATCATGTACTATAAACTATACAGAATCCCAGGAGCTTTGCGGAAGTGGAGCAGGCACAGCACACACAAAATAATGCATAAAAATACCCAGAATGTGCTTTTCCTGCTCAACCAGTTCATTCTGATTATTAAATTCCCTCACTGCAGCTCTCGTCTCAGTTTTGCATTCACTTCTTAGAAGCATTCTGCCAGAAGAGCTTTATTGTCGGGCTTGCAAGGTCATTAATTGCATATTGGAATAGATTTAGAAAAACTGCATTTTGGGTGGTCGTAACATGCACTGGCACCAGACAGGCAACTTTGAAGACATATTTATGTGGTCCATGAGGACATCTATCAAGTGACCTCTATATTCAAGGAAACCAGCTGGACTGCTGAAATTCTTGACTACCACTTTGGATCAGCATGCCTCCTCGAGATGATTTTTGGTCTGTCTTTGGTGAATAATGCTGAACAACAAAAAATTACAGCAGTGCCTAGCCACTTACAAACAATTTACAGTAGTGGAGGGCAGATATGAAAAGTGAGTTTTTCCTTATTCATATTTATTTACAGAGTCCTGCTTAAAAGGAAGTACTTTGGATTTCCATGGTCTGTAGCAGTCACTGGAAAGCCCCCTTTGTCTTTAAATCCTTTACACTTTCTACGATGTTTTGGTTAAAAATGAGGAGACATAGTATCATTGCAATGACTTGTCACAAGCCAACTGAAAAAGCAGAAAGATGAGAAGGGGATAAATCTCTCAGGTTACTGTCTCTGCATAGTGAGTAGGACTCTGAGGAGGCGCTCCCATCAGCAGAGCCCTGTGTGCTGCAGGCTGGCTGCTGCACACTGCGGGGTCTTGCAGGAAGGAATAACACCCTGGTGCTCCCAACACACAAACCAAAATTCTGGCAGCAGCTATACCAGTAATTCAAAAGTCACTTAGTGTTTATAAAGTTGTAAAAGTGACTGGAACTAATAGTAAATATAATCTCCACAACCCTGTAACTGCTGCTTCCAGGGCAATGCTAGTCACAAAGGATCTTTTATGGACTGCAGCACGGTCTGACCTCTCTACAAGTGTGTGAAGTCTACAAGAGCAGCACAGACAACGCCACCATCAGCAATGAGGAGACAGCATAGTACTAAATGCAGCTTCTAAACACTTTTTTTTTTTTTTTTAAAGTATTGTCCTATTCTGATATTTTATGCATCTTTCATATTTGTTTGCCTTCTATCAATAAATGACACTGGAAATCTGTAAAAGCTAAAAATATCAGTACACTAAGTTTCCCCAGGCAATCTGAAAGGCCTTCAGAGATCTTTTGAGACTGCCTAACAAAAAGGTTTGACAGATGAAATGAGCAGAAAGTTAGAAAGTTTGCATGAAAGCAAACAGAGAAATGCAGACCAGTGGAAGAAGGACCCCTCCCCAGAAGCAGACAGTTAAGACTTATCTTAACTTTTCAAAAACAGCATTTTCCTGACACTGCCCCCAAAAGACATTGCAAAATACCAAATGTTAGGTCAATTACTTGTGCCACAGATTTTCTCTGACTTGAGCAACTTGAACAAATACCTGTGTGTGATCATGAACACAGACTCTGGAGACTGCTGGGCACAAATCCAGAAACTCACTAACAGGCTGTAGGTGAAGGAAATGCCTCATGCTTTTAACAACAAGTAAAACATTCTCACCAGCATGAAGGTAATGTTACTTAGCTCCCCGATCGAGATTAAATCTTAAGGGAGAAAAAAAAAAAAGGGGCGGGGGAGGGAGAAAGCTGCCCACCATTCTCACAGTACTGACCCCGAAACCATGATGTGGCAAATGTGAGCTCCACAATAACCACACACAAGAAACACAGATGACTTATTAAACTGAAAATTCAAAGTCAAATGCTAATTTGTCTTTAAATAAATCATGATTAAATACTATTAAGTCAATTTGCCAACCAAGCTTAAAAGATGCATAATTAACAAGATGCATGTATCACGTTCACCTGCAACAAAATATTTTTAGCTGTCCTGTGTACCACCTTTCCTATAACATGACAGACACGCACGCTTCAATGTCATCTTGAAGCTCCTCTCCTCCCATCCTACCTCCTGAACTCCCTGAACTACAAAGTTGACTCGTGTGCTCTCCCAGCCAACACCACCAGTCTTGAACACAGGAGAACACTGTATTTAACCACAAAAAACATAGCTACACAGGTGAGGCCACATGTTCTTCTGGATGGTAATGTGAAGAGCTGTTTCAGGTGGCCCTCTGATAATTACCCCAAGAGATGACTAAGAAAAATACAAGGTTTCTATCTAAGAGACACAAGGAAACTCGCTGTTCATAGCCCAGCCAGGCACTGCTTGCTTGGTGCTTCCATGAGTAGGCAGGAATTTCTTTGAGACGGTGGACTGTTACTGGAAGACATGGAGATGTGTTTATTTTGTAGTAAGCATTGAGTAAGTGGCAGATAGACCAGCTGCTACTGCTCAGCTGAGAGGATGAAGATGGGCTGGTGCCGCTGGCAGCTCTCCCACGCTCCCAGGCTTGGCACGGGCTGCCATGGGTCCCACCTGAAGCCCCCAGCTTCAGTTGAAACTTGCTAACAGTGCTTGTTCTCACAAGGGTCACGGAAAGGTTGTCTGTGTGGTGCCAATCAGTGCTAAGACATTTCTATAAAAGCTAGAGTAAGTTTTATGCCAGGGCTGACAAAATCGGAACAAAAAGATTTTCCTCCTTTTCGTGTTCCCAAAGCGATAAAGCAGTTAGGGCTAAGTTCTAAGGCTTCCTTGAGCAAGTGACCATTTTCCTACTCCATTTTCCTGTTAGTTAGGTAACAAACAAGTGAGAGTTTAACTTTGCTTAGATTTCAGAGTACCTGATTTATGACAACAGGCAGATCATTAAGGAACTTGCACTGTACCTGAAGATAATTTATGCAACACATATTTTTAGTGTTTCACTGAAGAAAACAACTGCAGGAAAGAATCTTTGTAATTTATATCCATCGCGTACAGAAGCTGTGGTTAAATTTGAACAATTTACATGTGTTTCTGACCTGCTTTAATGAAAAGACTTATTCTGCCCTTTCTTCTTCAGATGTACACATGCATGCCCTGTGACAGTAACACAAATGTAGTACAAACTGCAGACTTGGGTGTTTGTGCCATGAGCCAGGCTTTCAGAAAGACACATCCCTGGAGCAGAAGCAAAATGAAGCCTCTGGATCTCTGTGACACACTACCAGAAAAGCAGGTGGTGGCACACGGGGCCAGATTTGCTAGGGCTCCCTCAGGAAAGGCATGTGACTTTTGGAAGCAGCAATGCCCTGATGGCCAGTAGGAAGGCACAGGGACCCACAGCAGTTCTGCCTGGGTAGGTTCTCAGTGGCCTCCTGGTCCCACTCCCTCTTACCCTTTGTAGGGGAGGCCTGTGTTTGGAAAACAAGAGAGGTCACTTATGGTGTTCCAGCTTTTGTTCTACAGTCTCTTGCTGTGGGTATAAACCCAGACTAATTTAACTGGCTTCAGCCAAATGCTTGCAAAACATCACAGATGTGAGTAAAAAAAAAGATGTAAAAAGGTGGACAGGAGAGTAATGTGCTGCCATGCTGGAAGGAAAAGAAAATCTAGCGCTTTTCAAAAATTATTATTATTTTTTTTAATTCTGATACGGGAAAGACTTCAAAGAACAAATGCTCTATACAAGCCTCACGTATATGATTATGTCTCATGCAAACCAGTGCGACTAAAGATATACCTTATAATAGGAACACTTTAAAGCACAAGACTAAAGTTTTTTTTTCCTAAGTCTGGCTATAATCTCTCCTACTTCTTTTTCCTATTAGAATTATCTACAATTTTCCAGTGTTGTCATTTTAACTGTCTCCCTTCCAGAACTCAACCCTGTGCATTCTCAGGAGCATCTCCTTGTCACAGCATGCTGGATGTTTACTTGTCCAGAGGTTTTCTCAAGTCTTGAAGCTTGCCTTCTTTAGCTCTGCGGAAAGCCAAGAGCCCCCTGAACCTCACAAACATGCTCACACACGTGCCTCACACACAGCGGTCTGCCAAACATACACAGGAGCTGTCAGAGCAGGTGCTGGGGGGCTCACTGAGTTGCAGCAGACCACACCAAGCATGCGGAGAGCTGAAGGGAGAAAGCTTTGAGCACCGCATGACCCCGTGCGATTGCACACGCCAGGCCCACACTGAAGTTGGCACAAGCGTATTCCTTGCTCTGCAAGGTTTTTGTAAACTGTAATGGTTACATTTGGGGGTGTGTGAAAAGAAAACCTAGGAGACAAAATGAAGTTTGGTTAACGATATGAAGAGTTGCCTCCCTCCTCTTGTGAGCTGAACGTGCAGCATTTGAGCTGAATCCTCTCACGGCACTGACATTACACAGACGGTCAATTGCAATTGCAAGTCCCCAGTTTACGCTGAAATTAATCTTAACTAATCCTAATGGAAATTAGAAATCACCCAGACCCCACGGTTAACTTCTGGGATGTCTGAAGGCAGAATGGCTCTAGTAATTCCCCATCCCCTGAACTCTCCAAGGGCTGGCGCAGCGCACCGTGCTGGCCTCCTGCACGCAGCTGTGATGAATGGTTACGCAGGCGGCTTGCAGGCAGATCAGGAACAAAAAAATTATTCGCTGACTTATTCACCCACTCCGTAAAGCAGAGACACGTAGAAGTTCTGAGAGGCTGCAGCAGGTGCAAACAAGTCCTCTGAACGTACATCTGTAATTGAGGGATGTATTTTTCACATCTTTAACTGTAAAATATAATTCCCCACAGACACGCAGATTTGATTTTAACAGCTATTTCTTGTCTCAGCCCAGTTCCACAACCTCCTGTCTCAGCAAGCAGAGCTATCTGCTTTGTGCACATGTAAATTTCTTTTAATAAATAAAAGCACAGTTAGAGGCTAAGGTATGACCTGTTCACAAACTAAACATTACAGCCACTCTCCTTGTTCTCATTCCTGTGAAGCCCATCAAAGAAAGGAGACCTAAAATCAGCAAATGTCTCTATGTTCCATCTTCTTCAGGTAAACAAAAGATGATGAATAAGATGTGAAAAGTGTATTCATCGGGTTGAAAAAAAAAGTTATACTTAGCAAGAAGTTTTCACCAGTACTGCTGTTCTAAGCCCCAATACTTCAGAGTATCTCCAAGAACCAAAAATATGAACTCCTCCAGTTTAAAGCCCATTGCAGTTCCATTAGACCTCAATTTAGTCTAACTAGGTCAGCTGGGTCATCAAGCAAGCCATCAAAATACTGAGCTACTTGGAAGTGAACAAGAGAAGGAACATCTTCCACCTGAAAACCTTATGACCCTCTAAACTCCCAGTTTTTGTTGTTGATTTTTTGTTTGCTTTTCTTTTCAAAACCCCTTTGAAAGAGCAGTCCCGATTCACAGGAGGGTGCTCCAGTCCCTGGGGCTGACCACGCTGTGCAGCCTCCTTGCTGTTTCTGCAGCTGGGCGTACCTCTACGCAAGTACATGCTTGAACCTCTCTTACAACAGGGCTTTCTCTACTGTTTTCCTGACTCTGCCAATACGAACATGTATTAGGAGTATCAAAAGGGAAGCCCAGATTCCTTCCTACTGCAGCCCTGCCAGCCCCACAAACCTGAGTGCTGCTGGAGCTGCACAAGGCCCTGAGAGCTCCCCTGGCGGTCCTGGCAGTGCCACAACTGTCCCTGTTTAGGGACTGGATTATGGTTCATGCTACAGAAGTCCCACACTTCACCTGCTGGTAACTAGCTCCTCCACCACATCCACATGTTTTTCACATTCTTCAGTTTATTCCTTACCATCTGGTAGTCAGATGCTCCACCTAAATACAATTTTACTGTTCCAGTTCTCTGTGAAATATGTTACTTTGCCCTGCTGTAGCTCCTCTGATCCGCTTCAGAGCCTTTACTTTGCATGCAAACACCCAGCTTGTTATTTGAAGTGGTCACACTGCGTTACGGGAGTGCCACAGGAAACTTGGTCCCTCTTTGTCCAGGGAAGGGGAGGTGCGGGCAGCGCTCACGCAGCCTGAACATCAATGTCAGGTTCACAGGCTTCAGAGCTGCTATCCCAACAGGTTAGGGATTGACACTGGAAGTCTTACTGTTCAACATTTTGATAGGTTCCTGTTCACCCTACAGTTCTGACACCAGCCCATCACAGCCACATTCTCTTCTTGCTGTACTGTTACCCCCAATCAGGCATATGTTACATTTAAAGTGTCCAAAGCACGGCTTTTTACCACTTGCCCTCCTGTGATTTATTGCCGTTTCCTGACAGTGAGTGCCAGAGCCTGACCTGGCTCTGAAATGGTAGTTGTGTCCCTCCTGGGTCTGGCCATTCAGTCTCACACCTCTGAAACACGATATCCACAATTATTTCACCTTCTGGGATCTACTGGTCTGGAGCTGAACTTTTAAAGACATCCAGAGAAGCCATGCTCATACCAACATTCCTGTGGTTAGCAGGAATTAGATGGGCAACACAAGATAACCAAATAATAAGCAATCATTGCAACTCCTTTGCCAAATCCGCAGGCTCCTTGTTTTCATGCATTTATTTCCATGCCACTGGTAAACTGAACCCAAAGCATACCCTGGAAAATTTGCATAGCCCCTCTTTGCTTGTTATATTCATCCTCCTGTCACTCCATACAGTGCTTTCCAAAATGACAGCTTGTGCTGTCATCTAAAAATACAGTGCAAACCCATAAAGCACTAGAGCCACAGACTTTTCTAACACAGCATCACCCACCAATGTTCTGCTCTGAGATCTGGCAGGACACTGTTGGTATAGCTCTGGGCTCCAGCCCAGGGGCCATAAACCAACCCTGCAAACAAGCTGCTCACCTCACTGGAACCAGGCAGGCAAACATCTCCTAAGCATGAGCATCTTGCTGCTTCCTGAAGGGCCCTCGTATTTTTCCCCAAAGCCCCTCTTATCACTAGATGGTGCTTCATTTCCTGCTTGTTGCCCTGAACAGACTTTTCTGGGTGTAATTCACTACTGAAAGACTAAAATCCAGTAGGTAAATCATGGGCAAAGGATATTCATTATAGTATCATAGCCTCATGTATAAAAAATACCTTTTCCAAAAGCTTGGAGGAAAAATTTCACTCTGCAGTTGTTTTAATGCCCTCCCCCCCACACCCCCACAAGTGGTGGTAAGTCTCAGTCAAAAAAACTTCACCTATAAAAACAGTAACATTTCTAGGAAGCAGCTGCTTTACACACATCTTGGTTTTTGGACTTCTGATCAGTATACTAGATGTGCATCGGAATAGGAGAATGGTGTCAGACTCAGATGAACTGGACGCACAAGACCAAAAAATCTAAAAATGCTTCTGTGATGAAAGAGATTTTGCAGCACAGTTTTTAATTCCAATCACATCTGCATAGAGGTGAGAGATGGTACCTCCAAAAGCAGCTCGTTCCATTCTGCCAAACCAGTATGTCCTTTGTTATTTTCAAGAAATAGGATACTGTGTTTTAAAAAGCTTTTAATTTCTGAAGAATGAGTAACAAAAAAAATAGTTACAAAAGTCTTCAATCATATTTTGCAAGGTCTAAAGGTCTGGTATTACATCTGGTGTAGCAAAGAGATATTCCTGCACTGAGTGACCTTTGGCAGGTCTGTAAAACCGCCGTTTTCTTTCCAAAATGAAGGGGAGACGAGTCGTCACCACCAAACTAATTTGCTGCCAACTTCTTTTATGAAGTCCAGCTTTTGCCACATCCCCATATCATGTCATTTGGGTTTCAGCCATTCATTTGGAATTTCTCATGCATGTCTTTAACATGATTGAAATCACTTAAATCAAATTTGATATTTAGGCAAATTGTTAAGCTCAGCAATTGGAAGCATGTCAAGTTTTCCATTTTAATGCCATTAAAAAGCTCATTGCAATAGCATCTCCTATTAGCCACTCTAAGCATACTTTGTAGGACAGATATGAATTTATGTAATTGAGATTAAGCACCTTTGGTCAGTTGGAAGCCTAAATCTAGAATCACTTGTTATGAAAAACTGTATTCCACTCAATCAATGCTTATTTGCTAATTTTCCTACTGTGGAGGTCAACATCCGCTCCCAGGCAGAGCTCAGGTCCTCCACTTCTTGCAGCTCCCTAAATTAGGTTCCCATAAATACAGGAGTTAATGTACATGGAAATAATTGTGTGCCACTGAGCAACTGAATGAGTAAATACAGAGCTGAAGAGGGATTTCTCAGAAGTCTAAACATCTGGCTCAACTGTATGAATTAGGAGCTGTATTAAATAGGATTTGCAGATCTCTCTCCCACAATGGTACAGCCTTTCATGATGGCAGTTCAGGAACTTGGTCTCTCTGCAAGGGTCTAATTATCTACTTATTCTTCCTTTGCGTTAATCTAACTAGTTGGCAAACAGTTATCTATTTGCTGAGCCACAGAGCTGTCCCTTACGGAGGTCACGGTTGTCAAGAGCTTTGAGGATACACAATCACAACTGCTTTAAATGTTATTACTCCCCGTACTGGATTACAGAATTTATCAACCTTTTCTTTTTATTTATAAGCTGATGATGTACAAAGAGAAATCTTAAAGTCTAACTAATTGGCTTGCATGCACAAAGGTGGCTCTCAAGAAGAAAAGGCCGTGAGAAACTCAGAGGGATGTCTAAAACAAGGATGCCTCGTGCCAAATTGTGGTCTGGGAGACGGTTCTGCCGGCGAGTCAGCCAGAGGCGTACAGAAAGCTGTCTCTGGGTGACAGATACCAGCAGGCAGGTGTGTGCAGCTTTGTTTAAAGATTTAATTAGTATCTGCGATGCATCCAATTACTCGCTATTAATTTAAAGGTTGTTTGATTCTGGTATTAATTCAATGGCCTTGAGTGATTTTCCGAAGTATCTGTCTGGATATATATATGCAACGTGGAAGCACTGCAAATCACTCGACCTGCTGCCTTCAGAAAGGCACACAGATGCATGGGAACGCCCACCCCGCTCTCCATGCATCTCAATGGCAAACGGTGCTGCTTGCCAAGGCCAGGTGGCACAGTGATGGCACCAACACGTGCACTGCAGCCTTTGGGCAGAAGGGAAGGAAGATGGTCTGGAGGTTTTATGATGCTTCAGGTAGGGTTCGGTCAATTTATTAAATCTCGAATTACTCACTCAAAGATCCATAAAATTTGCTCCTAAAAGTTAATCTAATATTTGCATTGCTGCATGGGGAGTAATTACCAGAAGACATTTAAAGGAAGTTAATTGGTCATCAAGACTCTACCCAGCATGTTAATTATCCTGCCTATATTGAATAGGGTGAAAATAAATATATAAATAAAAAGGATCCATTTCTTCATGTTAATGCAATGCGTTTTCCTCTGCCAGGAAACAAGCAGTTGTTAGAGACTATCAAGGGCACCATTTACATGCTTAAGCTTGATGGAAGTGGGATACACGACAATTTTGTCATATTAATGATGCTAAATTACGCTTTGAGACTTACTGTTATCACTAAGATATTAGTTTGTCGGCACAGTGAAATGAATTATGTGGACCTCTTGAAAACAGACTTTTCACACATCAGGAAATGTCTTTGGCCATTAAGGAAAAAAAAAAAAAAAACTGGCTTGCAAAAATTGCTGTAAAACGCCTACCCTTCCAATCCCAGCATAGGACCCAGCTCCTGTTTTGGTTGTTCTTGTTTAAAGAGCTCCAGCTCAGAGTAACGTATACTTGTGGATGCAGAGGCCTTCACTGCACAGAGTCTCATTGCAATTAACACAACTCTGTGATCACTGGTCTAAGACATTTGAAATTAATAACCACTTCTTATAATGACAGGACCCAAATTATACTGAGGTTCGTGATCCAGTTACATGTAATTAGTGAGCAGCTAAGTACTAAGTCTTTGCAGTGTCACCATCCAGGCACACCTTCTTCCTTAAAGTGCCTTTAGGCATCCCACAACCAGCACTTCAGTGGGATGGGAGCTCGTAGTGTGGGGAAGCACGGCTGCTTCTCCTTAGCCCCGCTTCTATCACCAGCCTCGGGCCATGTTTTCCAGTTCTGCCATTGCTCCTCTCAGGAGCTGGGTACTGGTCGATTCCCAGTAAGGGTGGGGAGTTAGAAACGGAGAGGTGACAAACAGAACAACAGATAACAGAGGAGGAAAATAATTAAATTACATCATAGGGAAGCTGTGGGAGACCTTCGAGATGAGGGGGGAGGGAGGAGGTATTATGTGATACCTATAATAATATTTCCCATCCTTCCCCAGAAAAAAATAAAGAACAAATTTTCAATGCTGAATTTTTCCACAATACTCTTCTCTTAGAAAAATAAAGTTAATTACCTCTAATTTTAGAATAGATGAGTTTTGGAAGAGAATGTGTTTGCTGTTATTTTTTTCTTGCCCAGCACAACAGAAACATCCCTTACTTTCCTTGCTTTTTTAAAAGTATTTTTTAATAGAGGCACAATTTGAATTAAAAAGTACATGTAACAAATAAAGTTCAAGAGAAAAATCTCTGAGATGGATTCTAATAAGAGCAGCCTGCAGAAGTCAAAGTTATGTCTATTTATACCAATACAGAACCTAGGAAGAAATTTTATTTTCTCTTCTATATTAAATCAGATAGTCCATAAAAGGTTTTGCTCAAGTGCAAAGTTCTTGTTATCCCTTCTGTACTGTTGGCTGTACGGCACATCTGGAAATTAAATTTGAAGTTATCACCTGCAACATCTATGCTGAACCAAAGATGAAACAGGGGTATTTGGTTTGCTGCTCTTTTATCTACAGCTCATTTATGTAAACAGAACCTCAACTGCTGGGTTATGGGAGCTGTACAAGTTCAGCTCCCACTATCAATTTTGGTTACAAAAGTGGATGAATTTATTTCTTCCAACATTAATCTCGTTTAGCTGAAGTAGAATCAAGATCTCAACAGACATATCAATGTGTGTATGGTTTTTTCTTAACTAGCTGACAAATACTAGGATTTTGTTCTTCCCATAGTCTGTTTAGTCCTTTATCTTTTTGACATGAAATCAAGTTGGGAGATAATGAAGGGAGAGGGACAGGAAGAGGGAGAAGAAAAAAGGCCCTTATTAAAAACAATGACATAGCTTTCCTGACACATGCCACAGTGGCAGTGTAGGATGTTTTCTCAGCAGCATCTGAGTTTGAATTGCTTTCTTTTGGGACCTTGTCTGAGTAGTAGCACTAGCTACCAAATTTTGGGTTTCAATCTGCAGGTTACATTCCTGGAAGAATTCTGTCTCAGAGGGAATTCCATGAGGAACCCAGGTAAAGCTGGATGAAAGGCAACAAAGCCAAACCTTGAACATGAAAATACTCTGAGCTCATGAGGCAACCTCCAAGTACTTGATTAAACATAGTTACAGGTCTCAGGGTTATCACAGATTTGTAAAAAGTTCATCCGCACCAGATTGCTGAAGTGTGGAAAACATTTAGTTTTGAACACACCAACCCAGTCCAAACAAACCAAACAAAACCCTCACAACCCCAACAAACCCTGAACAAAACCAAAAAAGCCACCCACCACCAAAACCAGACCAAACAAACAAAAAGCAAGACACACCACAATCCCTCCCCCCCTTTTGTTAAACACCTTATGCAATACTGCCTAGAATAATTCATTGTATACTTTTCTTCAATCTGTTCAAGCAAGTAAGTGCTAAAGAGTCTGTTCAAGGAGTAAATAACTACAGGCCAAATAACTGACTTATCTTCGCTACTAGCGAAACTGCTGGGACCTTTACCTTGCTTAAAGTTCAGCTGATTTGCAGGGTGGAAGACAAAGCATGATTGTTCCTACATTAACTTGGAAAGGAGGCTTTACATACAAGAAACCACAGAAAATATTTTTCAAAATAAAATACAAATATATGCGTATACATATTAATCCTGAATTATTAAAGGAGCATTCTCTGAACTGCTCTCAACCCACTTACGAGCAGTATTTGTCAACTCCCAATTTTCCTTATGCAAACTCAAGCTTACAAATGATGGAGTGCAGCATAGGATAAAACTCAACAGTGAGATGTGAGCTCAGGCTCCAGAAGTAGCAAAGCTTTCTGATGCAAGCCCATAAAATGGAAAACAAGTTGAAGAACAACCGAGGTAGTCTCAGGCTGACTTTAGATTGTTAATACAGTGACAAAAAAGGAGATTGAAAGTCTATGAGAATTGCTTTCAACATCGAAGCTGCTGGAACAAGGGCTTAATTACCTCATTTGAAACACTTAAAGGCTACCAGAGCTGTATAGAAGTCTGGAACTAAAACTGGCTTGAAAAGGACTACTGGAATAACTGTGAACAGAGAGACTTTGCCTTGACTAGCCAAAACCAAAAAGGGGGAATGAGAATGCTGCGAGTGTGACTGAGGTAAGCCCCAAGAAGAGAAAACTCCACAAGCTAACCAAGTAGCTACCAAACTTCCCAAGACTGAATGCTCCCAACCGCTGCAGCGGGCAGACTGTGAGATGGCCTCCCAGGAGGGCCTATAACGTGACACCTCCCCACCCCACCCAAAACTCCAAACAAACCCAACAACCCACTCAACCCTAGAACCACCTCAACCCCACCCATGAACTGCTTTTAAAAAGCAGCCCATTGAAATAGGAGCCTGTGGCAGGAGGAAATTGAATGTGATGAACCACCAAGTCCCTCCAACGCAAGGCATTGCTAACAGCTCTCAGCTCATTCCCAGAAAGCGCAACTGAGCCAAAACACACAAAGTTCAGGATAAGAGCATCCCACACTTGGCTGTGCACTGTCAAAATGCCTTCCTTGTCATTAATCACAGGTTGGCATTTTTCATTTTTTCCCCATGACCAAGCATGTATTTGCAGAGTATTTAAATCTCCTCGGTTTCAGTATTTCAGGATGACAAAGGCTGAGCTTGCAATAGGAAACTATTGCATGGCTGATTAATGCTCTGATAAATGATTCAGAAGTCAGCATCCTCCTATGTGCTGCACAGTATACATGTAGCTCTTCGGTAAAGCCCTTTTGTCTACTGACCACCACAAATCATGTGGATTCACTGGGAAGCGCCTCTCTTATGGTAGGATGAATGTAAAAGAAAAGAGTCAAGACAAAAGAAATGAAGTAATGTTTATGAATTCTCTAGAAGAGCAGATGCACTCCTGGAGAAGTAGCAAATCTGGTAAAATCATGATTATAAAAGCTCTCCATGCAGCATGCAAGCAGTGGCTGCACAGGCACCTGCAGACAGCACTTGCTTGTAAAGCACGCGGTCTGGAGGCAGGTGTGGTGCAAAGCATGGCATTTGCAGTTGGTGTTGAGCATGTGCCCAAGAGATACGCATTGCAGGACATGACATTTATTTTTAATGACACCAGAAAAGCCACAAAATGCTAGCAGATGAGGCTTAAAAGGGTGTAATGTATAAGCTTTATTAAAGCAATCACGAGCAATTTTTTGTGTCTGGTCTTAGCAGTCACTATCTTCAGTGTCTCCTTGTCCATCTCTTTATGGATACTGCACATGATTTTCCCTAAAAGAATGATTCCTAAGGTCACCTCAGACAGCACCCTCTCAGGTCAGAGTGACTGATATCTGATTTGGCTGTCCTTTGCTTTAGCCTCAGACATTAAGTAAATTAAATGTGCATCTCTGTACTTGCTTTCCAAAGAAGCAGAATGGATTTTTCCCCATGAACAAATCTCTTTAATCAATTTTCTCCTGTTATGAACATGCTTGTAAGGAGAGGGTGAATCTCCATCAGACTGGCAGATACAGCTTTTGGGCACGAGTCTTTCTTCTGTCTGATGGAGCAGTAGCAAACTTCAAGTAAATGCAGGTTAGGGAGTTACCCCTAGCTAATGATGTCAACAAGTTCTGAAACTGCAGCTAGAGACAAAGAGAAAAAAGACTGCCAATAATACCAGCTACAGACAACAGGGAGGAAAAGTCCCTGCCCCTCACAGACTTCCTTTCTACCATCATTCTCTGTCCTCTCTTGAGCTGCTGATGAGCAACCCAGACCAAAGAGCTTCATTCTTTCTGCCAAGAGACCCTCGGCTCACGCCCAACTAATTGAAAGGGTGAGATCTGTTAACACAACAAACAAAAAAGATTATTATCTGCTTTAATAATTATTAAAACGCACTGACGAGTGACAACACTTCTCAGTCCTTTATCATGTAAATTGCTTGCTCACAATCCCCCCAGCTTATAGGAACACCGACAATACTAGAACTGCTGTGAATTATCTAGGAACAATTTCTATAGCTGACTAAATGCAGTCCTTGAGGGATCTGTCTAATTATTCATGACATTTAACACGAATTTCTAATGCTCTGCAGCCAGCTTCCCCCATTCTTCCCATGTCCTGGGTTTCACCACGTGCCAAGCCCCTATATGCTCCCACATAAATCCATCCCGCTCAGCACCGCTGCTTGTAACGCACTGATTCGCCCCGTGCCTGGAGGGAATACCACTCCTTTTCAACACTAACTGCTCGGGAAGGTGCAGCTCTCCCCTGTTGCTCACAGTTGACATTTTTTTAATCTCACTGAAGTCCCAGGAATGTATTTCATGCCTAACGTCAAAATGAGCACATCATTCACCAGCTGAATGATCGGGGCCTACAGGGACACCAATAGGGAAGACAATTATGAGATTACAGTAGTCTCAGAGTAATATTAAAAAGTCATAATTGATCATCTCCAAACTAATTTTGCTTCAAAAGTGAAATGAAAATAATTTTCAGGGGGAGATAGACTTCTTTGACAGAAAAAAAAATGGTTCAGTTCTGACATAAAGAGCCTGAGGTTATGTTTTAAGAACTGTAAATTAACCCCCCAAAAAATAATATTAACTGATGTTATCAGGATCTAGATTTTTTGTTCTGGAACCCAAGCAGACCAGTTTGTGTTTTGTATGTTTAGCCGAACACTAACCAAGACAAAAGAGCCTGCATGGTAAATACTAACCCATGACAAACTTGTAACAATTTGTTTTGTTTTTAAATATGAAGCAAAGGATTCAATTGTGAGTACTGAGTTAAGACTTGTACCGTATCATTATAAAAATGCTTTTGGCACAACGAAGATTCATTCAGTAAATAACTATGAAGTCATGAAGCTTTATTTGTTATTGCAGAGTGCGTGATCCAATTGCCATAGAATAAAACACAGTGCTGAATTCCTCTCTACAGAATTGATTTCCAGCATTATCTAGCCAGTAGGTTAAACTGAAGGAACAATGTTAAAAAGCTCCTTGACCTATCGTCAGGCAAACCCCATTAATTTCCACAGCCCCATTTACAGGGAACAACTGTAATTGGCAAGAACGTCGCTGGTGCATTCTGGAGGAGCGCGTGGCTGGAAGCAACCGAGCCCAACATGGCTCCTGGGACGCGACCCACAAGCAATTAAGGAAGTCTGAAGCTGCTCGCTGGTGACACCATGGGAGTCCACTGCTGAACTCTTTGCTCAGCCTGTAACCAAGACTGTGTAACAAACACACATCTTACGACTTGTGCACAGAACTGAACCAGGGAGCGATGCAAGCAAGACAGGAATTGTGGAAAAAAAAAAACGTGAATCAGCCGAGAAGCCTTTAATGTGTTTGATGTCTTTACAAACTGAAGTTTAAAGAGCCATTAGATCCCTTGACATTCCTCAATACAGAAAACATCTTCTGCTCCTGTATCTATACTTACAAGTTGCATGGTTAAATTTTATTTAAAATAATAACTTCATAAATAGTTGTTTTGGCTACGGGGCCAGGGAATAAACCAGAGAATGGGATGAGGGATGGCCAGCAGGCCAAACGTTCTGCTGATAGCTCACCTTTCTCTTCCCCAGCTTTTAATCAACTTGTGAAGTCTCCACCTACTCCAAGTTGGGTTCATTTAGAAGAGCAACAAAACCAATAACCACGAGTTAGATTAAGAGTTCAGTTTTTGATCAGATTCAAAGAATCATCTCCTCCTAAAAATTTTAAAATGCCAGGAAATAAACGCCAGTGAGATCTGGTACTCAGGGCCAGAGCTTCAAGTAGGACAGCAGACTTGGATTTGCAAATTGGAGCTTGAAATTGTCTGTATGCTGGCAAGCTCGCTGCAAGAGAGCATGCTTTAAGAGGCACCTGGTAAGCTGCTAGACCTTTACAAACTGGCTTAGACACTAAGTATCAGCATAAAACTAGAAAGGGAAAAACAAACAAAGACAAACACCACAACACTGAAAGATCTGTATCTTATATTTAAATACAGGAAGAATAACTTGAAGGCTGGGTTATGAGAAGTGTGCTGAGTAGTTGAATCCTGCTTCTTTCTATTGTATTTGTCCATCTAATGCCATCTATGACATTCCTAATTGCACATCGCTGTGAAGTAAGTAGAACTGCTCAACTCAATCAGGCAAGCAGGGTTTGGCTGCAGTCATCGCTATGGATTAATACAGATTCAAGAGCAGGAAAGAAGCTGGAGGTTAATGAAAGGGTTTAATACAGCTGCTTCCACAAAAGCACAAAACAGGAGGAAACGCAGCTGAAGATAAGACAACAAAACCTTTTGGAAGAGTTTAGTCTCTTTCCTACAAAGACAAAACAGGGTACCGGATCTATTAATTTGCCACAACTATCTGACAGCAATTGTCCTGAGCAGACAATCTGTTGGGTCTGCCGGTAGTTTGCTTTGAGACTGGCATTAAACAGAATCTGCAAATACAGGTTAGGTTACAGTCCTGTTCTCTCCCTCTGGTTGGGATGACTGAAGAATATCTGAACATCTGCAGTAAAGTTGGTTTCCATGGATACTTCCACCTCTAACGCCTCTTCTGTGAACCTGTGTTCCAGCCAGAGCCCCTCTTGTGAGTATTTGGCAAAAAGCTGAACATTTTTGTAAAAATAAATCGGTATCAGTAGATATTTGTGGAAGTATTCCACTCAATCCTGAGTGACAGAAGTTCAAAAAGAAGCAACTGTGGCAACAGTCCAAGTTATTTCTTCCCTCTGAATTGTATTCTTTGCCAAATAATTTGCTAGATGGGGCAGAGGGGAGTGAGGGAAGAGAAAGATGCTCTTGATTTGACTAGAATTTAAGCAGCTGCCTGTGAACACAAAATTTGAAGGTGAAAATGATACCTGATCAATATATGAATGTTGTAGACAAAGCATTTGGAGATTTTTAATTAAAAAGGAAAAAAATGGATATGAACTCTAAGTGGGAAGAACAGATAACAGCAGTGTCCACTGTCACATTGACTGATACAATAACTTTACTAATGAACTGGAAGTCAAAGCAAATTGTTTATTGAAACATACAGATGATCTTAAACTACAAAGCATGGAAAAATTGATTGCAAAGTGGATAATTGTTCTCGAACAAGAAAATAAAGATGTGCATTAACTAGAGCTGAGGCTGTAGACAAGAATTAGTGTCATAAAGGAATTAGTTGCTTCTCAGACCTGTTGCAAAACTACTGACCAAACACAGGGAAGTGTCCCGAGGCAGTTCACAGTCACACCTTACACATGCTGGAGATGTGGCGAGGAGGGAGCAGAAAAGCAGTTGTAGTGGACTACACAAAACAGCCTTTTAGACTGTACTCCCAGGTACTCCCCCTGCCCACTACGTGGTTGCTGGCAAAGCTGCAGGCCCTAATGCTGAAGCATTTGCTGATTTTGTGAGTCAGATGATGTCATTTAATGGTGGAGAGAACAAAGACAGACAGCAGCCTCCAAGCTGCTGCCAAATTGGTACTGTGCCCAGCCGATGAGCCTCCCCACGCACTATGCAGCAGGAGCACCTGTAGCTTTTCAGCTCAGGGGAAGCCCAGAGCAGCAAGCAAGGGAGAAAGGCAACGACTGAAGAGAAAAAACTGCCATGAAACATTATTTTGGGCCACTACAAGAGCCAGAGAATGCTTTTACCAGAAATAATTGCTGGAAGAGCCCTGCAGTACATGCACATCATTATCACTATTGAGCTTTTGCATGTATATGTAGATAGCTCCATCCCAGAGACCTCACAGGAACTGCTTTCGCTGTGCATTAGATAAAGCAGCGCAGTTCTGATCACCTTTATGTATGCTGGAGAGATTCTCAAAATGATGCCAGTGATTTAAGCAATTAGATCTAAACTTTAAGCCAGTATTTACTATTAAGGGGTAAGGGAAAGAAAGGACACTAAGCATCCCTGTAAATATAGGCATTGAAATACAAGCAAGAGTTTTAAATGGTAAAGAAGAGTACAAAACATGTAGAAATGGCTGTTAGAGCCCCAAAATAAAAATAATAATAATAATAAAACACATTTGCTGGCAGCAATTATACAATGAGATAGCTGCACAGAAACCTAAGCAGAGAAAGCAGAAAAGCCAGCCTACAAGAAAAACTTTTTCTATGAAGGATGTGACCATCTCTAGTCCTCTGTTCAAGGGACACTTCAAGCTTCACACCAACCATTTAGAATTTTAATTTTATTGTCTGCCTAGTTCAAAGATGCCATTTGCAAGAAAAGAAGAAAAGAAAAGAAAGAGAAAAGAAAAGAAAGAAGATGCATTTCTTCTTTCTCTACTCATGCAATGGATCTTTTTAACAAGAAGTGGAACAAGCCTGCCAGAAACATCTAAAAGATAAATCTGCTCTGCAGCCAGAATAAAAGAAGGATGAACCAGCTACAATTAATTTTGGACCACCACTGAAGTTATTAAAAAAGCCTTTCCATCTGATTTTAAAAACAAAACAAACAATCCCTTTGTTTATTCATAAACACTGGAGCAACTCTCAAAACACGGAATATGCAGTATTACATCATTCTCCCTAGCTGCCAGCCCCCCAGATTGGTATATAAGTAAATCTGAAATGCAGCAGGACCTTGAAATTCTCATCCTTCTGCCAGGCTTCTCGCTACCTCAAAGTGCCTAACTGAGGAAGCTGCCTTTTCACGGAAGGTTAAGAACAGCAAATATACAGACCAGAATTGCAGGAAAAAGCAATTCAACCCAGACAAGGTTTGCCAGCAGCAACCCCAAACCATTCCAGAGAGCAGGATAAGTCCATGGAGACATACCAGGGGAGCCGTATGCACTGCTTGGGAGCATCAAACAAGTGCAGATCCTGGAGGAGGCACTCCATGGCTCTCAGGAGCTCTGCCAGCATGCACTGCCTTCAGATGCAGACAGGACATGTCTCTGCCAGATCTGGAGGCTTAAAATTAACTGCTCTCTGTCAGAGGTGAGAATACAAAGTCTGCAATTTTATTTTATAAAGTGTAATACAAAGTGTAATTATTATGATGGTCATGATTTGAAATAAGCCAAGGCTTTTTTATGTTATTTTTCATAAAACTAAGTAACAAAACCCAGGAATATCAGCTTCCTATTTTTGAGCAATAACCAAAGCTACAGTAACAGTGAAACTTTGGAGTGTTTGAAAACATGGAATTTTAAGAGAAACCACTTTGTAACTTTAATTATTGCTACAAGGCGTAACATAGAAATAAATTTAGCCTTAAATTACTGCTATATTAAAATACTGCAGCATAAAAGTACATACAAGTATTAAAACGTTTAAAAAACAGTGCCTTGTCACTTCCAGCCATGCAGATCAGGGTCACATCTATGCCACTCTAACCTGATATCATTTTATTTCCAGGTCTTCTTCTTCTTATTATTATTATTATTTTTAATAAAAGTAAACCCCACAATATGAATGACTTAATGCAGATGAAGAGAATTGGGCTCGGAGGCATTCGTGCACCCAGTGTCAGATACTGAATATAACCAGTGTGACTCGTTCTATGGTCAGTGCAGGGAGGGAAAAAAAGCCACCGAGTTGTTATTAAGTCCTGGCGTGGCTGAACGTCCTCCACCGTCCTGCAGGGAGCTGTGGCTTGGCAGTTCAGAAGGTAAGGCTGGAGAGGGGCGCAGCTTCCTGCGACTGACAGGCAGCTGGGAGGGAGAGGCCCAAGGCTGAGCCTCTCCTCCTGCCAGGGCAGCCTGACCCCAGACAGATTTCGACAGAGACAGCAGCAATTTGTTCTTTAACAGAGGAAGGAGGAGAAGTGGAATTTTAATTCCCCTCCAGGCAAAAAAAAAGGAGATCTGAAAGTATTGTTAGAAGCAGGCAAGCAGCTGGCCCTGAGCAACGTGCATCACTCGCCTGGGCCCAGCCACATCTTCATCAGCAACCCCAAAGCTGTGCCCTGGTCCTCACTCTTCCATTCATATCAGAGCTCAGGAGGAGGCTGTTAGTAGACATGGAAACAGTGTAAGCGTGCATCAAACTGAGCACAATCTGTCACTTCAGAACAGCACATTCACGTCTGCTCTTACTCTTGTTTTTCCATGTGTGTGCCAAATACAAAGTTCCAACCCTCTTTAACAAACAAACAGAGCTCTGAAATTAGTTTTCTTTTGACATCTGAAATTAATTTTGTTTAGAAATGCTCCATTAGAAGTGGTGCTGGAGACCTAGGGATGCAAAATGCTAACAATAACCAACTGATCCTGTCTACATTCTTCATTTTTCTTTTCAATTCATGACACAATTAAAGATGCCAGCTTTTGCTGGAATTCAGGATAGCAGAAAATGTGGGATCCTGAAGGAAAAAAGACTAAAACTTCTCACTGGACAGGAAAATTGATTTGCATCCCAATCCATTAATTGCAGAGCTACTTCATTCTGCAGAAAGAGATTGGAAGCTGGCAGGCGAGCCTCTGCATTGGCACATTCGTGCAGGGATCTCCTCCTGCCGAGACTGGAGGGGCTCGTGGGCTTACCCCAGTGTGGCAGAGAGGTCTCCAAGCCGGTCTAATGTTAGCAGGGAGAACAGACAAACGGCCCAAGGCTTTGCGGGCAGCGAGGCACTGACAGAGTGGTGAGTATCATGGAAGTGGGGTGGATTTTTGTTATCTTGTTGAACCTCCTCTCTTTCTCCCCAGGGCTGTCAGCAGATGAGGCCCTACGGTACTCAGCTGAGGAGTGCACACACCGAATTCCCAGGTAAGCTTACAAGAGGCCAGCCACGGGAACCTGCAGGAGGAACTGGAGGTGAGAAGACATGGGAGGGATTATAACAACACTGAAGCAGATTATTGCTTTTTCTTTCAATCTTTTTTCAAGTGCATTAAACTACAGCTAAGTGAACACCAGTGCTGCCACCTCAAAAAGTGCCCACAGAAAGCAATGCCAACAGAATGGCTGAAATAGAGGGCAAAGAAATGCTTTCCAATAGCAAAGTGCTATTACCAACCTGGGAAAGTGCTGGCACTTCGAATAGCTATGACCTGATAGCAGCATATGCAGAGCAGAAAGTGCCTTTAGTAGCTCTGAGGAGGTAAGTGTAGGAAGAGGTCTCTCTTATTATTTTGCAGATTTCAGTCATAGTAATCACAAATCTTTCAACCTAATGAATGCTGACTTTCAAATATCTTACCCTAAGCCCCATACAGCTCTGAATTGCAGTTACACTTTTTCAAGTTACCATATTAATTTGACTACATCATTCAGTTTTTCTTTGTTTTTCCATCTTGCTTAATTGCCTTAAACTTATTTATTTTCCTTTATTATGCAGTGCTTTTCATTGCTGTTTCTGAGGCAAGAAATCATACTGATTTTGTGCTTTTCAGAGAATTTTAGTGAGATGAAAGACATCAGCAAAGAGCATATCGAACAAAATTGCCAGTGAAATGATGGATATCTACTAAAGAGCTAGAAGCAGATGGCCTTTGTTTCTATTCCAAGCATAACAGCAGATAAAACTCAAATTACAGTTCTACAATACTAAGGTTATTCAAAAAAAAAAAAGGCAATTTCCATGTGGATGATTAGCCTATAAAAATCAGGCCCTTTAAAAAAAGCACAGGGTTCATCCAGTAAACAGACAACTAGAGAAGATGGCACCAATCTGAAGTCTCACCAGTAAGAACAGGAGTTTCAGTGCTGCACCTGCCCTGACAACGTTATGGTTTCACAGCCACAGGACCCATACACACAGCCACGAGAACTGCTGCAGCACCCCCAGGACACAAGCAAACACAGCTAAACATTACAGAAGACAAAAATCGTTTTCTGTAATCTCTTAAACAACATTTGCCTGGGACAGTAATTGCAAAGGAGGAAAGCCAGAAAAACATGCTCTAAGAACAAATGAATTTTCAGGAGGTTCAGGAGGGACTCGAGCTTTCAGGATCCCAGTGCTGTACGGTGTACTGGACCTGCAGCAGCAGGATGAGGTGGTCCCCACACAGCCTTCTGCCTGCACCCAGGGCAGATGAGGGTGAACTTAACGGGCTTCCCAATGTTTCCCATCTTCTCAATGTACATAAACATGTATTTATCACTACTTTTCTAAGGTTTACAGATAAACCTCAGAGAAAGAGTTGGTATAGCAGCAGCCTACAGCCCCTGCAATGGGAACCTCTTCCCATGCTGGCACTACACACCATTTGTAGCTTTTTAGGACATTTAAACTACAATTTCCCATTTGGGGGGCTACAACTGAATGTCCAAATTCCTCGAGACAGAGACAAGAGGCATAGAAAAAACTCTTAATACATCTTTGAAAGTAAGTATACTGTAGTATTTCAATTAAAAGGAATCAAAAGTGTATGTTGGCCACTCCCTATCTTATATTTCATCAATACATATAACTGCCCCCCCCACTCCCACAAAAAAAAAAAAAAAATCTCTTAAGGAATTCTTAATTAAGAACTGACCCCTCACTTCCAACTCCATCTGTAAATTAAAAATAACTATGCTCTTAAATACTTTTGTAATTTCTTGCAT
Source organism: Aythya fuligula (assembly GCF_009819795.1). Classification (NCBI taxonomy): domain Eukaryota; kingdom Metazoa; phylum Chordata; class Aves; order Anseriformes; family Anatidae; genus Aythya; species Aythya fuligula. Next base: position 2,653,557 of record NC_045561.1, read on the forward strand.
TGAAGGCAGCTCTTGAGTTTCCAAGTAAGATAACTTTAAAGGACTTTCAACAACAAACGACAACATGCTGTGAAAAATAAGGGGAAAAATTACTGAAGTGCCTATTTGGTATATAAAGGTCAACTCTTGTGATGTTTGGAGACTAAAAGGCACTGTTGTACCCAAGCAAATTAAGAAATTCATTAGGATTTCAAGGGAATGGAATGTATTTGCTCGTGTCCAGTTAGTACAGCAGAGAGTTACAATATTCCCGTTCCATTTTTCTTTCAGCAACTACTGAATTAGTGCACAGCTCCACTAATGGCTCTTGAAGATTTATATAGTGCAGGCCCAGAAGGAATGTGGTGGGACTGTCCAGAAAGCTAACAGCCTGAATAAGCTTCAGAAAAGCAGACTAAAATTACCGCTTTTGTACCTGCAAAGACAGAAGTCAAAACCAAGGGTGCTCCATGCCATTGTCCCAAATGCAACAGCAGCTTACCCCTGATGCTGTGCGCATCCCCCTTCCAGCACAAGGCTGCTGGTGCACCCAGCTGTGATGCCAGCCAGAGCCCCCTCCACACCTCCTCTTCTCAGCCTGCCTCTGCACACGTGTGTTGCTGGTCCCGGGGCCCTGAGCTGCTCCTGCTCACCAGAGATGCTGCCAGAAGTTGTGAAGATGGATTTGTTTGGCAAGATTTCAATTCTGTTATTATTCTAACTCCTCTTTTTCTGTAACACAATATTATCAATCTGATCTCTGCTCTTCGAGCAATCAGATCCAAATGCTCTCTGCTCATCTGTTTTCTAATCAGTCTTGGTTCTAATTTGCTTGATTATTCAGAGCCCTTCCACTCTAAATTCAGCATGTTCAAATTCAAACTGGCATAAATTGATTATTTTTGTATCACTCTAAAGACAGCTGCCGGCAGCCAAACAGGTATCAATTGCTTGTTTATAAAACGTCTCCAGAACAGTGAAGAGTTGCTAGAGGGTGCTTCCACATGACTACAAATAGGATGGGATATTTACCTAGGTACTTACAATTTAGGGAAAGCTGGAAATTGGTGGGCTCCCTCACACATTCACTCTCCTGCCCCAAGCTTTGTACCTCTGCCTTAATTTACACAGGACCTAACTCTCCAGCTTCCAGGAGGAAACTTCAGTGTTTGACTTCAGGTCAAGCTCAGCTGGAGAAAGCTGCCTCAGGAGAAGCTGGGCCATACCCCTCTGCCCTCGCAGCAATGCTGGCAGCCTGCAGAGACAGCTGGCAGAAGGGCTTCCCCACCAGCAACACCACCAGGCTCTAACCCTACTGCCTTGTGCACACGGAGGGTCCCACTGCTTTTCCAGTGGGAGTACTCTGCCTCAAAGGAGAACGGGATTGTTTTTCCTTCACACTTGCACAAAATTGGTTTTGTGCATGAATATTTATTTATTTTTGCTAGCTGCAAGCATTAAGCTCACATTTTGAACCCACCTAGGATGGAAACCATTCATGAGTATCTTCTATAAAAATTACAGGTAGATGTTGTGCCATTATGTATAGAAATACAACATACTTGAAGAAATTTGAAAGCAGATGGGCTATTTCTGCCCCACCCCACATGATTGCACTTTATCATAAGTTAAAAGCAACTATGAAGCAATTACATTTACAAGGCACAGTCTTTGGTAGATACTTTCAAAAAAAAAAAAAAAAAAAAAAAAAAAAGGGATTTTTACTCCTAGATTCACATGACTATTTTATCACAAGCACCCAAATCACTTTGAATGTATTAACATTGCTGAAAATACCAATGAACCCTGTGTGCCTTTACGTTTTATTGTTTTATAGAACTTGTATTTAAGCAGATCAGCATACTGCAAAGCTGTGCCTGAGGTACTGAGCGGTGACACCATTGTGAACTCTGGGTCTTGAAAAAGTATCAGAAATGAAACTGGAAAGCTAGTGACTGATTCATCTATTATTGCCACTTGATATATTAAGTACTTTTCATACTAGAAACCCATGCATCTTAACTACATTGCAATTACACCATACACTACAATTATTCTCAGCTACATGTTAAACTCTTTACCTACATAAGTGGCTATCACACATATTCTGTGCCTAACTATGAAGCAATTGTTATTTGTCACCCTTATCATGGGAGTGTTTTTCAGAGTAATTAATGACCCTGATTAAAGTATGACCATGCTGCCTAGAATAGTCATTTTATTGACAGGTGGACTAAAAAATATGCCAAGAATCTATAGCACGGGTAGGTCACAAAAACAAACCACAGAGCACTATAAAAATACTCAGAGTAACACTAATAAAGTACTGAACACTTAACGTGGATGGGGCTTATGCAGGATGGAGACTGACCTTTCCAATAACTTCACATGCAACAAATGTTTTTGGAAATTTCCCAAGCAGAGTAACTAACAAGACCATTTCCTATAGAGCTCTACACAATCTACATCATGGTTCTTCGATTTTCCTTATGAAAAGTCTACACAAAGAAAAATGACTGCTTTACACCATTTCCCCCCCAATCAGCTCAAATAAATTGTATGGAAATTGAATTGTTTATGATTAGTGAATGTCAATCAGTCACCTAAGGTTAGCACTCATGATCCTAATGGCTCCCCAAGCTCCTGGCATTAATCACTCACCCACACCCTTACTCACACACTGACTGTTCCACTGATTTATTACTTGGGCAAAGCACCATTTATTCTGTACATAAATACATCTCCTTTATTGACACGGGATCCACTCAATACCTGACTAATTGTAATCCCCCTTGGAGGAATAATAATAAAAAACTGGAACAGTCAGGAACAACAACAGTTGAGGTATCTATAGCTGAAGAATGGATCTGTCTCATCAGGACAGCAGCACGGCTGGCTAACCAGATGGGATGTCAGGGCAGAAGTAAGGAAAGAGGCTGCCTTTTGCAGAGCAAGAGCTACGCAGCTCTGGGATGTAAATGAAGGGGGAAACCATTTACTGAGCTCTGCTCAGCAACACTGCCCTTCTGCGAAATGCTGTGCTTCACCATTACAGCACAAGGACATCTATCCTGGCATATTAACATGACAGCAGGAGGAAGACCAATCCAGTGGCATCACTCAACAGACGACAGCGATGGAGACGTGCCATCCGGAGGTTTAAGGATGAGCACACCACAGGGAGAAGCCCACAGCCAGGCACCAGCCGCTTCCCTTCTCTGCTGGGCCCTTCTCTACCCACACATCCCTTATCCAGCCTCCGACAGCCCTGGCCTTACTAGGAGGGTATCACAGGCTTGCAAGTTGTAATTTACAAGCAATGTTTCTCTTAAGACACAATGAGCTCAGCTCTGTCCTGTAGGTTTGATTACACTGTATTTCCAGGCTAGAGTCAGGACACAAATGTGCTCTGAAGCTGTAAAACTCCTGCTCTGCTGTTTGACTCAGGTTCATCCCTTCTGCTGAGGTTGTGTAACCTCTGTGACTTTCATGACTGCATCTTACTGAATTCCAAAATGGTTCAACCCTTAATTTACGTTACCCTTAATTTAAGTGAAGTGTCAGAATGGGTTGTTTCTTTGGGAAATTCAGCAAGTACATGCACAACTATCTTAAACCACTTCCAGAGAACGTAGAATATGACCCTTGGAGAGAAGGCTTGTGGCTGAAGTACCTAGATAATGGCACCACTCTTCTTCATAAGTAAAGGCAAAAAAAAAAAAAAAAAGATCAGCTTGGCTAAATTAACTTCAACCTCAGCGCTTGTCAATAGCTAACCAATCATTCTAGCTGGAACTCTATTCAGTGAAGTACAGATACAAGCAATAACTCATCAGTAAGTTCTGGATGAAAATGAAGCTTCTTAGTCGTTTAAGTCACTGTCTCATAAACTATCTGTGTTTTGTATGTAATGCAAATATTCCCTTTGGATGGGTTTTCCAAAGTCACCAGCATCAACATAACTTTACTTCCACTCCTGTCGTTCCAGTTTTAACACAGATTTCTCTTCAAGTATATTTAGGGCAATGCCAGTTGTTATCTGGATTATATGAATATTCATAACCTTATAAGATAGCATGAACTACAGAAATTCTTTTCACTCCAAACAGTTCAGAGGGTAGATAAATCTCGCCACGTATAGCCAACTGACAACACAACGTACCCTTCTTGCTACATGCATTTAGGTTGCCATTTGGCAAGGAACACTCATGCATGCAGCAGATGATATACTGCCTGTGCTGAAGAAGCCAGAGCTCAATTATATTGACTTCTGTGGAGTAATGATTTTGTCCAAGGTTTTTAAGGTTAGTCACATGGGTAGCAGCTTTGCTGAACCAAAGCATCAGAGATGAAAATCATCCATCATTTATGTGTCTCAGGCTTTCAGATCAACTAATCTTCCTCGGAAGCTCATGTCCTGCAAACAAACAAATGTGCTAGCTGCCTTGCCCTATTTTCTTCTTATGAAAGTGGCAGAAAATCCACTAGTTTTGCTTGCTTTGTTGCTATTCAGTTATTAAAATGAGTGCACTCTATTTCCAAAGATTTTTTTTTTTCAAACCAAGTTCAACAGAAAATACTGTGATATAAAACCCTAGTCTAGTGACATCCCAAACAAAACACAATAACCTGCTTATGACAGATTATATAGTTTAACATCCCCATCCTCCAAACTCACAAGAGAAGACAAAATAGAAGGCAGGGGAAGGTCAAGAGGAGAAAGTGTGTCCTTATGTTTTCAGCATTAGAGGAGAATGACAGAGTAACAGTAGCATGGGGCTGCCAGGCACAGGGCAGACCGAGTTCTGCCATCTCTGCGCTGCAGCTGTGGGACGTGGATGAAGAGGGGTGAATCACTACCAAACTGCAAATAGCCTGAACACATCTACTTTCAGCCTGTCCAACTGCAAGGACCACTGCAGGTACTTTGATGTTTGCCAGATTCAAACAGCACTAAATGGGAGTCAAATTCTATTTTTAGCTCGTCAGGAAGATACTCAGTTAATGTAATAATCATAAATTTAACATTTAGATTAAATAGTTAGCTAATGCAAATATCATCTTGACACTATTAACCCTGCAGCAATTAGATACTGGTCTACAGCACAAAATTTAGATCCCCCATTCAAATTAGGACTTTCTGATTGCTTATGTTTAATTTATAAATAACAAAAAAATCCGTTTTCCAAATATGAATTCTGCTTTGATTTGTTTCAAAACCCCCCTCTTCCTGCAGCAGCCAGTCCTCACAGAGTCTTTGAGTACATGTCTCCTGAACAGACTGCAGCTCCACAGCTGTGAAGCCATGACCTCATTGAGGTCACAGACTTAGGATGGGATGGTTTACAAAGAAGACAAGAAGTTTAGAAAGAAGCTAAGGAGGAGGCAAGGGAGCTATCAAGAAAAAGCTCTTCTTGCATCTGAAAAAAGTGAAGTCATACTTCATTCCAAGAGTGGTTTTCTTTTTACTGCCAACTGAAACAACTTCTTTGCATAAGCAGAAGAGATCACATCCCATCCAAAGCCGTCCTACACACCACAGACATATCTATAATTGGTAGCGTTCAAACCATGTTTACTGTGAACAAATCATGGAAGACATCAGTCCTAGCAAGTGCTATGTCATTTGCTAGGTCTGGGCTCAGGCTCCTGCTGATGGTGGTCTCTCTCCTCTATAATTGAAGATGAAGAATGGGTCTCTGATGCAGTTTCTGTTGGCAAATTTTAAAAATTAAAGATTTGGAAGTATAGCTCTTGAAAGCATGCCCTCCTTATTGCTTGAGATAAGACGCTTGATAGAGTCTGAAGCATCTTAAAGTAATCATTCTTGCTACAATTTGTTTAGAGATGTACTAACCTAAGGAAAGTTTCTTGGGAGCTGAAAGATGGTTGAAATTGAACTTTTAAGAACATAGAAATGTGGCCACATAAATTAGTACAAAGCAGAAAGTATTTAGAAATTGAACCAGTATCTTTGGTGGTTGTTTTTGCTCATTTTAATCCTGACACGGGAAACCTGAATAATGTGCACTCAAAAGAGGCTATATTTAGGCAGAATCCTGCCTAGATATCTCTGCCGGTTATTAATGCTGTCGGGCATGATAAAGTACTGTATCAGATTTGTCTGTGTTTGCTATTCTCTCGATTTAAGCGATTTGGGCTGAAAATTCTCGCATGGAGTTTCTACGTCAAGCTCAATCACTTGGAAATATTTAGGCAAGAGGGAAGCAGCTGCTGCCAATGAAAGTTCTCAGTGACTATGAGCTGCCTCCAACCTCTGGCCCAACTTCTCTCCCAAAATAAACTTAGAAATTTTCTCTGACTTCTGTTATACCTCCTGTGGGGAAAGAACTTCAAATTTAGCACAAAGGATCAGTGGATATCCAGAATGCTATTCTGTTGAAAAAAAATCCATCCAAATTTGGGCTTTGGTTTTTATCTTTTAGCTTTATCAGAGTATGACCTTCATTAGCTTGATGTTAGCCTTACTGATGCCAACAAAATACTCCATTATCTCCATGGGAGAAAACTCTAGAGTTTCATCAATGTTATCTTCCATTCAGAATAATCTTTCATTAGAAATAATTTTCTGTAACAAGATCACCACCACAGGCATCTCATACTGAGAACAAGGGGAATCTTCTTGCTTTCATTTGAACAAATTGCCGTTAGTTCATGGAAATAAGGACCATAAGTTTAAGAAGAACCTTAATATTGACAACGCCTTTCATGACAACTGAAATTCCTACAGTCTAGCCAACATTTACATTGCTGCTTCACAGGATGGCTCGCCTTTGCAGAGGGCTTTGCATTCAGGACTAGACACTCCCAGAAATCCCGAGCCAACGACGCTTTCCTTACACATTTACAACTACTCACATCTGCTGCATTTCCCTCGTTTTATAAAGCCATGGGATGGTTATTCAGAGTCCAGCTTACTTTTGTTTGTAGTTCCAGATGTGAAGGGGTGTTCATGACTTTCTTGAGTTAAACTGTAAAACCCTGATCTGTTAATAACTAGCACTCCAGGCCCCTTCAAGCTTCAGGATGAATGCTACACCCTTTAACGGGCTGTGTCCTTCCTAGAGTATGAAGGAAAGGGGCCTCCTCACTTGTCTTGCTATTTTCAGACTGCTAAAAGAGCACCTCCACTGGAACAAGCAGGCACTCTACCCCTCTAGCCTGGGGCAAGCAGGACTAGGAGGATTACTGTACTCCCGCTGTTCCGCAATTAGGAGGAAAATCAGCATTGGCTTCACAGTATTTGATGATGTGCCGCATCACTGTTCTTGTGCCATAGACAGGAATTTCATCAGCACTTGTAATAAAGAAGTCATGATGAAGACAGCAATGCTCTGGGACTCCCCAGCTTTTGGGGACTTTAAAAAAAAAAAAAAAAAAAAAAGTTTTCCAGGGCCTGCCATTATGAGCTTGGTCACACCAGGCAGACTTCATGTTTTCTTCCCTGATAACTCCAGCAGTTCAATGGTGGGCAAGGTTGAACATTAAGTACAATTAGCTGTACCACAGAGATTAATACCAGCTATCTTCCATTAAGTGGAAGCACCTCACAATTAGAGGCAGTTTAAAAGCACATTGAATGAAGGGACTTGCATCCAGGAATAAAAATTACCCTTATTATTGTTATTGATGGACAAGTACTCATTCAAATCTAGTATTGTGGACAAACTGAACAGAAGGATTGCAAAAGCAATTCACAAAGCAAATCTAAGTAATGTTTACCACCACCATCAAAAGAAGAATCCTTGAATTTCATTTGAGATCAACTGTTCGGAGAAAAATCCACAAGTGCTGTTGGTTAGGGACAAGCAGATGACTGCTAGAGCCAGTCACAGTCCCCTACAATCCCTGGAAAATTGTATTTGCTTTTTTAGATGATTTAAGCAAATTTCTTGCTAAACCAAACCAAGTAACCAGCCCTCAGAAGTTTTAGGTTTCCAGTTAATCGGATACTGGTTTTGCATTGACAAAGTTGCTACAGAAAAAGTTCTGAGACTCCCTGCCACCCAACTGGAAATTGTATTTTGGCTTGTACACCTTACTCCACTCAAGCACAGACTACATAGAAATGTTTGGTTCACCTTTTATCTCTCCCAAAATCTGCAAAGATTTGCAGATTTGTTATGGTATGACATTGCTCAGGCATCTGAGTTGAGAGCTGTTGTGAGTTCCTGGCATGATACCCCTCTGCATCATTTACTGTATGTGGCCAATTGATTTTTCTTCCCCTATGCATGTATCCATTAACCTCAGTTAAATGATTTTTTAATGAAGAATACTCGTGTTCCTAGAACAGCTCACTGTTCAGAGCAAACCAGGGATTCTTTTAAAAGAACATTCCTTAATCAACTCATTTCTATACAGACAACGTGCTAGTTGCCTTAAGAAATAAATAAGTAGCCCATAGCCTCCATAGAAAGGCAGAAGGGTAGAGAGAGAACTTACGAGGAGATTTTTTTTCCATAACAAATAGACCTTGGAACTGAAAATTATAGGTCAAAAAAACAAACAGATACTTCAATAGCACATTTTGAACAGAATACATCGCAAACAGATCTTTTTATTATTATTTTTTTTTTTAATTTAACATCTAATGCCAAGTCTGTTTGCAGACATCTGTAGGCTCCTGGTGAAATAAATGTAACTGAGTCAAACGATATCAGCTGCTGCTGATATCAGTACCAGTACCCCCTGAATGCTACAGCTCATTTGCAACGACCCCGAAGGCCTCTTCAGCGTGGACATCCACAGCATGGGCCTGAATTGTACTGGACGGTTTCACATGTGCTAGTAGAAGCACAATCTGAATTAGCCTACAAATCGTGCCACAAGGTGAGTCAAGAAGCCATTGCACCACTCAGACAAATATGCACCAAGAACCACGTCCTGCCCATGTTCATAAAACTCTATTTATGGGCTTTCAGGGGGAGGTGGCATGCCCTGACCTGGTGCTGAGTGACCCCTGATGCTCCACGTGGTTCACACCGAGTCTGGAGAGAGGCAGTCCAGCTCACAGGCTCAGGTTGAGGCGCGTGGGCATGATGCAGTGCTGTTGTCAGGCAAGACGCTGCTTTGAGCTCATTTTTGTTTTCCAGGTATTATGCACATTCAGAGGGAATATTAAAACAGATAATGAACAGTACAGAATCACCGCCATGGTGCTGCTGTAACACAATGCCAAAAATCTTTTTCTTTTATGTTCACAAAAGCTGCTCTCGCAGCTCTGTGCAGAGCTGTCACACATTCCTTGCCTTGCTAAGCCTGATATTCGTTAGAGTTTTGAGGGGGGAAAAAACACCATAGCATTTTGATTTAAGATTTAAATGTGACAGCCTATCAGACTAGCTTGACACATGTTTAATCATCTAACTGTTCTTCACGTGGCATTCAGACTGGTGACACAGGGTAAAGGCTTTTCTTTTTGGACGTTCTGCCAGACTGTGTTTTGCGACTCTCCCCAGGGAAACAGCTCAGAATGCCAAATGAAAATTAACCTGGCTCTTTTGGATCTGAGCCCACATGTGCTGGACATGCCATACTGGAGACTGCATGAGGACAAAATGAGACAAGCATAGGTTTGGGAGAAAAAGATGGCATGCCATGGACAATACCACATAACATATATAACATTACTTGGAATATCTTCTCCAGCATTTGCTTTAAACTTAAGTGATTAAAGAGACCCTCTTCTGAACAACTTTAAAATGAGTGCACATTTTCCTCCCCTAAGTGGATTTCTTCCCCTCCACCCCCAAGGTAAGTGTACAGTACTGCAGAGTCCCTTCAAGCAAGGCTCTGTAATTGCAACTGCTTTATTGCCAGAGTGAGGGGTTTTATTCAATCAGGGAGGGAAACGCAAATCTTCTGGCCCCAAGCTTTAAGGGGATTCATTACTGTGCGAAACAGCTGATGAAGCAAGTCTCAAAAATGGCTTTCACTCCCAATATCGCCTCATTAGTAGCACAAACTGTCATGCTAGAAAATTCAAATGAATTCAAGCCAACCAACCCTCTTAATGGTGCCAGGCATAGTTTCTCTTGTTAAATAATATATTTTCCTCAGTCACAGCAGAACATCTCACCTACTTTCAAGCTTTATAAAAAAAAAAGTAGTATTTGCGTAATCCCCATCATATCAAAGAACATTTTTAATATCAGCTGCAGGAAAGGGGTCACTCTCATTGCTGGTAGTTTCCACCAGCAAAGTGGATATAACTTAATTCTACCTAAAACAAGCAGTGCAATATATTATATTTTACCACAGACAGACAGTGTGCACGCATGTATATGTATCTCTCTCCAAATACACCAGACACTCAACAAGACTCCACAAATACTCATGTATCATTTTAAAGTGAATTACTTCAAGCCATGTACCAGCTGCTTTATCTCCAAACCCACCATTTATTTAACACACCTTGAAAAAAAAAAATCCTTAGGTTAACATTACTTACCCAAATAATTGATTTAAAGCTCAAAATCAAGAAATCCACTATATGAAAGAAGTGTGCTGATACCCGAAGATGACAAGTAGAATATTTCAAGAAGTGGAAGGTGAACATCTACCCCATTTTACTTAGTGTGCGAAACGACAATGTGTTTCCATTTGCCAATGCTTGTAGTTAACAGACAAAGCTCAGAACAAACAAACAACAAAAATAGCAAACATGACACACACAAAAAAAACCCTTCTCAACAGTCTCTGAAGATCCATTCTACTCGAGATAAGCAACCCAAGTGCATGAACAGCTCTGTACCTCTTGTTCCAGCTCTGATAGTTCCAAGTACGTATCTTGTCCACTTAGTGTCAGCAGATTTCTTTTTCTCCATGATATCTTGTAGCAATTAATTTCTTCAGATTCATCAGTCCATATCTGGGAAAAGCAGTTGCTTCCCCTTATCAATCTTTTGCTCCTAGTGAATATTGCCTTCTTTACTGTTCAAATACTCAGAAGAGAAACGCTAGTTTCTCTAGATCATGTATTTTATTTAGTTGTCATGTGGTACTTATTTATCTATGTATCTATTGGAAAATCCAATTTTTTTCCAGTATCTTTATACAAGGATTTTTTTTTTCCCCCCAGACCCTAAATCATCCTTATCGTCTTTTTCTGAACTCTCTTGTTCTGTACCATCCTTTTAGTGGAGAGCTGAATGGGATTAAATAATATATCTGAAATAAGGTCACACTGCCAGCCACACTACAGCTCAAGCATTCTTTCCGTGTTCTCTTTCAACGGCCAGAAGGCAGCTGGGGAAAGTTGAATGCAGATGACTTCTAAGTTAGCACAGAAATGCTTCTACGAATCTGACAAAGTTACAAATAACAGCCAGAGATTCAATCCTGAAGAGGCACCCTTATACACCACCTCTGGACCAACACCCAGGAACAGAGAGAGGGGCAGAAATTTGCATTGACAACTGCATGAACGAGCACTGAATTCATAAAGCAGGACTGCGACCGCACGTCTTCACGTTTGCCCTTTCTGTAACTCTAGAACAAGTCAGGCCAGTGGCTTTTTGGCCATATACCATGACAAGCACCTTGGTGTCAACAAGACTGAAGCCCTGCAACCCTTTGTGAGTTCCCTGAATGTCCCAGGGAATTAAGAACAACAGTTAGGGGAGATGTGCACACAGGCAGCAGGACAGATGCTGGAAGCTGCTGTACAGCCATGCCCACTGACTCTGGAAACACCTGTACAACCCAACTGGTTCATTTCTGAACCTTGAACAGTTCTGACCTAACAGAAAGCTTTGAAGAAATAAACCCCATAAGGTGCCATGGTGTAGTTATGGATTCAAGAAGAAGCACCACTATTACCGCAACAAAGTTGATACTAACCAATATTCACTTAATTGCCTACTAAGCAATGAAACTTGAATGGTTTTACAGAATACGCAGGATTTAAATCTAAACCCAGCTATTCAAACAGGGTAACAAGATCAAGGAATAAGCTGTGAAAATGGGCAAAGATGCCACTAATCAGAGTGTAGTTTCTCTAACTTACAGCCACGGTTATGTGAATGAGAGACAAGTTCCAAAAGGCCAGGGATTTACAAGCTGCATGGTAGTTCATTAATCCACTAACTGCATATTAGAAAATAAATCAGTCAAACAGCTGAGAATCTGACTTAATGATTCTGTAATTGTTTGTCTCTCCAAACCGTCATCATATTTGGATCAAACAGCTTTTGCTGTCACGCCACAGAAGAGGATATTCTCCCAGCTCCACATAACAGCTGGCTTTAACAGCTTTGATGCAAAGATTTCTCTTGTGATTTATTCCTACCATCTGATAATCATTTCTGAGCGAGAGCAGAAATATTGGCCTTCCGTCAAAGAAAGCTAACATGCAAGTGTAGCTAGCAATCTACATAATCCTTCTGAAATCATTACGGCAAGTCTGGGTCTCAAATCACCAGCCTAATTGATGCTGAGGGGGCCCAAGCTCCTTCACCTTACCATATAACATGGCAGCTGCCATTTCTGGGAGCAGACGGGCTGACTTCTAGGCTGCTGTCTCTCAGTCACAGGCTGGCTTTGGGGCACAGGTAAAGAGATTCAGTACAACCAGCTTACTGGCTGGGCTCAAACCAGACTGCCCCAAATTAATACAACTGGTTAACTGGGCTGGTTGTGTTTCACCTGGGAGAGAATGTTGGTCAGCTGGGGTAATTAGTCTGGGTTAAAAGAAAATGCAGGGGGAGGGGTGACAACAGCCCGGAATTTATTTGCGAGCAAGAGCATAGAGAGGACTACAGCTCACAGGCCTTCCAGCAAGTGATTCCAGCTGCTGATTCCCAGCATTATCAACACCAGATAGAAGCACATTTTATTTCTCCCTAAAGACAGGCATGTTCCTGGGATCAAATGCCAATTGCTCTTTAACTGTTGAGGTGGAGATTCACATTCAAGACCGAGCCGAACTCCTGCTGAACAGCATTTTACATTGGGCAAAGTGCACCAAATCCAGGCCTGGGCAGGGGGTGCAGTGGTGGAAGTTCGGGTGAGCTGAAAAGGAAGCTGCCCTTTGGGAAGCACTGAGCTTCACCAACAGCAGTGTCAGGGTACTGCAAAAAACTTAGCCTCTTCTGCACCTTAAATGTCTAAGTAATGAGAGACACCAAGCCAGATCCTGATCCACTATTTCATTAACGTTGTCCCTGATAGTCACTACCCATAGTTGACTAAGAAGTTCTTTTGGGAAAACAACAAAAAAAATTAAAATCTACGTTATCATCTCAATATTCACAAATACCTTTTACATCTGCACGTAGATGACTGATGCACATGATTTATATGAACTGCAGAGTCCTCTGGCACATTTGGCTCAGGAATAGGTACTACATTTGAAAGTAAAATCAGCTTAAGGTATTATATAATTGGATGAATAATCAAAAAAAAAAAACTCATTAAAGCATCAAAGTGTGCTGATATAGCAAAATGTTCTCCTCTGACCTTCGTTGTTTTGCATTGTCCATTTTGACTAACTGCTTCTCGCCTTCTGCAAAGAGAATAAACTCAGCATTTAAAATTATTAAACACATACACCTCCTTTGGCTATTTCTTTTATCCTTTAGTGGTGTCTACACCCTGGTGAGATCTTGCAAGTTAACCCTATGAGATTCACAGTTGCAAGAGGCAATCAGGACAAAAATGAAAGTGCTCTAGTCAGCAACGACGTAGAATGGCATTAACTCACCCTCCTATCCATATCACGGACACAACCAAAGCAAAGCGTTAACACTGATTAATGATTTTAGAGTAGAACCTAAAATATTTAGTGCCTTGATAAGAAAACTGCTATGATTTATACCACAGCCATCATCATCTAGATGCGTTCTTCTGTGATTTGGTGGGCTCTCTGAAACCCAATCTTACGGTAGAAAAAATTAAAACAAACACAGCCGAAGCTCCACCAAGCTCTGTCAACCCTTCTCCTAAAGGCAAAAGGCACTCACAACACAGCACAGCAAAAGGAGGGCAGAAAAGCATCCCTAAGTGAATTCTAAGCAGAATCTGAGCACTGGTGTCTGTAATAGCACTCCTGGAAACTCCTACAACAAGAAGCATTGAGGATGCCTCAGCTCCTGACATCACACCTTACTGCAGCCCTTCCAAGAGCCACAAATACCTACAGCTGTGTCCCACACAAGCTCACCTTGCTTCCCCCCAGGGTATTGCTCAAACAGTCACCACCTGCCCATGAGCTCGGTTTTCTCTTTTTGGCTTAAGTGAGACTCAATAGTAAAAGAACTGCAAGCTCCTAGGAGATACCACTGAGTTGGAGAGGCCCAGCATGCAAGGGACAGCCTGCCAGCATGCCCCTGTTTAGCAAAACTGCATCTGTCCTTAGATGAGCAGACTGAGAAACAGCACTGGTTTTCACTTCTTTCCCTTATATATAATTTTTTTTTTCTTCCTTATTGTTTCTATTATATTTGTCTTCAGTCTGGGTGCCAGGAGGAGAAGTTTACAAATTAATGGTTTGATACCGGGCTCCTGCGTGTAAAAGGTTGTTGTTACTAATTCTTTCCCAAAGCACTGTGAGACTTTGATGTACACAGCTGGCCACCAAGAAACTGAACTGCCATGGTCAAAGTTAAACACATCTTCTACTTGATTACATGAGATGACAACCTAAATGAGTACATGTAACAGCTATTATCCCGTTAGTCATAATTTCAATCAGCAGGCATCAAACATCATTAGTTGTGATAGCTTTGGGATTTTGAAATATTTTTATGAAACACATCATTTAACAGAATACTGTGAGGCGTAGTTGGAATTATGTATCAGCTTGGCTTTTGGCTTTTCCTGGCAAGGGGGGGCAGGGAGGTGAGGGATATTTATGTTAAGGAAAATGACAAAATGAAGCACTACAACAGATCTGAACAGAAAATTCAAAATAGGAAACATAGCCACAGGTCTTGGACTACCATAAGGTGCTAGGAGGTATTTTGTTTGTTTTTGGAGATTTTTCAAAACAGAAGTAGTTTAGATTTACAAGCTCTAGAGCATAGTGAGAGAGGGAAGTTAAAATTATGTTATCATAAGAAAAATATTCCTGATCAGGTCTTTGTTATAAAGAAACCTCAGTTTATTAACAACAACATTTGATAGGTTAAATACTAAAGTTTAAGACTCAAATGTTACTAATCATTCACTTAATCATTCCTTTTGAAAATACATTGGTTTTGATAGGTTTCTTACATAAGCTTAATACAAGCTTCTATCAGCATGTTACGGTTTTGTACCAAAGCTTTACATGTCTGGATTCCAATCCCCACAAGCCATTAAACATGCATTTTGCTCATTCAAACAGTTTCACTAAAGCTGTTATTAATTTTTGGACTAATGAAATAATTTTCAGATTAGAAGTGACTGCAAACAGAAACAGTAACAGCCCGCTTCATAAGAAATGCATACAGAGGAAGAAAATATTAACGAACACTTGCCTGTAGTCACTTACTACTTACTTGTAGACAGCATATGATAAATGTTCTAAGAAGATTAATAGATTTGGCCAAGCAAGAATACCATTAATGCAATTCAAAAATATCCCCTAGATACTCATCCACCACCATACATACCTCAGCTCTAAGAACTGGAATTGCTACTGCCTAACATATTGCACCTCTGTGAGGGACAACACAGGAGGAATTGGATGCAAAGTGTTAGCATTTGATTCAATAGCAAGTTAGGGCACACTAGGAAAAGTAGGGAGCTCCATTTAAGGTTCCTACACAGGAACATAAAACACATAGCCCTAACCCAAGGATATTAAGACCAACCAACAACTGGGTTTTGAGCCATGGTTCTTCCGTACTCACTTAGTTAGATGCAGGAGACCTTTCTACCCAAACCACAGCAAACTCACATTGCAAACACATCTCTTTCCCTCAGCCCTCCATTATCAACATTTGAGGGGGAAAAGAAAAAACAAACCCAACACTTTAATGTTCACGTTAAAGATGCACTCTTTTCAGCGGTACTCACAGAGAAAGAAAAGAAAGCAAGTTTTTCGCATAATCTCTTCACAGAGATTGATTGATTAAACCTTGATTCAGGCTTTAGACATTACCAGCACAGCTCAGGTGAAAAAGAGGTTTTCTGCAGCTGCTCTAAACAGACTTTAAACATTTCATTAGCTAAAAACCCTGCAAGCCCATTAGAATCATAGAACCACCCTGACATCCTAGCAAACCCAAAGGCACAGTGCATGAAACAAAACCCCACCAAGCAGGAACCCCTCTACCCAAGTTCTCATTCCTCGTGCCCAAGAGGCAGCAGCACCTCCCAGCACCACCCAGCCGCCTTCCCAGCTCAGCCCCATCCTCCTACCTGGCTCCCGTCCTGGCAGGGAGCATCCAGCGGGCGCAGAGCTGAGCCCAGCCAGCCAAGGCATCACCAGAAGCACCCTCAGCTTGCTGAGGAATGAATACAGCCAGGCAAAGGTGAGCTGGAGGTGAGGGCAATCTCATCACACACACCTCTGTGGCTCCTGGGGACATCTCAGCACAGCTGTCAGTGGGTTAGTTGTTGCTGAGGCTAATTGGAAAGGTTGAAAAGGCTGGGTGGCACCCAGGAAAACCATCAGGTCCTGGGTCTTGTTCACCTGATCATATCCTACATCAGTGTCAAGGCTTTATCATATCTTCCCTTTGCTGGGTCTAACCCAGGTTGTGTGGGGAAATCTGAATCCTACGTGTGTGGGGGAGAAAATGCTAGGTTTTCTGTAGGATGGTCTTTGTACCAAATGTCAGGGGAAGAGCACGGTATTAATAAGCAGGAATGAAGCTTTATTCCCAATTTTCACTTAAATTCAATTTGTCCTGGACTAAAACTACCTCTCACAATGTGCTCTTAGACCCAACAGAGATTTTAAGTGTTATTTGTCTTCTACAATACCATAGACAAAGGATTTACCAACTGCCTTCAGCAAACAAAGAACAAAATCCCTTGCCTGCAGGTGAAATGCAGGCTGAGGAAGGTACCTTCGAGAAGCGATGAATCTAGGAAGCTGAGCATGCCCCAAATACTGCTCTGTCTGCTCATCCATATGCTCAAGACTGATCAGACATTCAAAGACTCTTCCAGTGACTAATGGTGGGTAGGGAGCAATTGTCTGTATCTGAGGACTGGCATCAAGTAAGTTAACAGAAGTGATTAAACAGAAATGGCAAATGATCAATGAAGCACTGCAACAGTCTTCTGGAGACCTTCACTCCTACATCCCAAATGCACTGGGCAGGACTGTGGCCAACTAAGATAACTAAGCATAGATTTATTAAATTCACAAAGAGCTACATGTGCAAAATAACCATAAAAACGTATGTTTTTTTGTATGCATTCTCTGCATTTTCTGTTATTTCCAGCAGAAGACTATAAATAAGAAAATCTACAGACTTTTGTGCTTTCTATTGTTTCAAAACTTTTGCTGTGTATGTCACTTTTCCCCTTTCATCCCTCAATACATAAGCCACATCTAGTGTACTGCTGGGATTTCCCATAGTTCGCCTGAAAGTATGTCATTGACCAGCTCCTGAGCATGGCACAGACCCACAGACCTTAAACCTTCATCTGCTCTCAGTAAGTCAGTAGGAGCTTTTTCAGTCCTTCAGCACAGCTCAGAAAAAATGAACCTGCCTTCCCCGAGCCATCTCGGATTAGTTTGCTCTGCCCTTACTCATGAGTAGCATCGGTACTGCTGTACTCACAGCGATTTAGGGGGAAACCCTAATGAAGATACAGGTCAATGAAAACTAAAATGGTGAAGGGTTTGGGAAATGCAAGTGTCAAGCACTGTTGTTAAACTCTATGATGTGCTTTTTTAAAATTCTGTCGTAGGGAAAAAAAAGCCGATTCAATGTCACATCCATAAATAAGGATAGCACCCTGAACAAGAGAGGAAAGGTTTGAACATAAAAGGAAAAAAAAAAAAAAAAAAAAAAAAAAAAGGCCATAAAACCCAAATGAGTTAAAATATTATTCCTGGGCAAAAATTTATTACAAATAGGTCTTTTCAGCCCTAACAGATGCAAAGAAAGTAAATGGCTCACTGAAGCCAGGTTTCAGGTATGTAAGGCACTCATTTATATCTCCTTCTCTGATACAAGCTCTAACTTGTTTCTGTTGATCCTGCCTCTTTCTTTCTAGACTAAGAAAAGTCAAAAAAGATGAGTAGAGCTGGGTAAATTTAACAGTTGGACTCATTTCTACATTTCTAAGCAGTTTCTTCATCTGAATGACATAACGAATTGAGAGAACAAACTGGAAATCTATCAAAAATAGACTTCATGGTATTATCTGCCAGATTGAAAAAGGCACAAAAATAGCCTGTTTCGCGACAAAAAAAATCCTCATGTCTCACTATAAATAATATTTACCTTATGAAATGTATTCTGAAGTAATTTTCCTATATTTAAAACATATCTTCCTCTCCAGTGTCATGCTGAAGTCATGTCAAACAGGGATTTGACTTGAATCATATTAGAAAGCCAGCAGCAGTTTCAGTGCTTGCTGTACCCAACTAGATTTGTCTGGAATCAGCAGTTCCTGATAGTACAACCTGACATTTTTGTTTCCTTCATGCTTCCAGGCTAGAAAAGCCACTCAGCAAATTAATGTAATAATAAAAATAAATGAAGAGATGTTAGTGCTCCCCTAAAACACTATGGGATCACTCCCTGTTAGATATACAAGGCTGAGCTGGAGAAGTCTGCTCTGATTTCCATCGTTATTGATTGTGGTGGGACATTTCATTTACTCTTGAAATATCTGGCTGTACACTCATTATAACCTATGTAACCTATTAATCACCGTGTTGTTTCTTGTTAACAAAGAGACCAATTTTTGCCAATACATTACTGATCGATGTTACGGAAGTTGTCTGACTGCAGCTGCAACAACCCCAAACATTTATTTATACCATCAAAAGAAAGGTTCGATATCAAAGCAGGAAGCTCACCCAGAACACCCACAGGCTCTAAGATTTCATCCAGTTTAATTTCGTATGCATGCAGATTACCACAGAACTAAGGATTTATACACTGGCTACTTGCTTTGAATGAATTACCAACAAAAAGTTTAATTTTGCTTAGAAAGTCAATGAAATTCACAGCCATGCTGCTGATGCCCTGTTCTTAAAGACTGAAAGTGTTGCATTTATTTATCAAGCTTTATTGACAAAACCTCCGTGCTCCAACCCAGGGCTGAAATCATTGCATGAGGATGCTAATTCACTTCAACAGGTTAGAGGTTCTGTGACGGTCCCTCATTTTACAAATGCAACCCACTTTCTGGGTAGCACTCTTTCTGACAGTAAACCTTTCTTCCATTTACAGCTACTGAAGTCATGAAGCGAACAGAGGGAATCTGAAATTCTCCCTTCTCATTTCTGTGTGCCAGAAGTTTTAAAATAGATTGCTGACCATGTATTAAGCATAGGTATCTGCATAATTTATATGAAGGAAGATACACTTTGTACTAAGCTGAGCTATGAATAGATAACTCTCTTAAATTGAAAACAAACCAAAAAACATAGATCCAGCTGTCAAGTGGAATGTGTATTTCAGTGAAAGAAAATAAAATTCATGTGGATTAAAACATAAGAAGCTTGTGAATTGAGAAATACAATCTTATATGCAATTAACCCTTCGTCTTGTATCTGTTGTAATGATAGGCTCCATTTTCTCAGGATTTGATAGTACAAAGATAGAATTTGGCAGATCTGTACTACTTAATTCAGAAAATAGCTTTATAATTCATATCCATTGCTTTCAGGGCTATTTTTTTTGGTCCTATTTTTCTGGAATGGACTTTTGAGGTCAAACTAATCTCAACTGACCTCATTGACTTAGATGCCTTAGATTCAAGTGACCTGTGACTTTTTCTGCTATGTCCTAAGATCCCACTTAGCTCTTCCAGTTTTGTTTCCAAGCTGCACCAACTTTCATTCCAGCTTGGAGACCATCTCTGTAATATAAAAATACATGATGACACCTTTAACACTTTTTCAAAAGAATAGGAAATATCTGTATATCATTTCTTTCCAACAAGCCTTTTTTTTTTTTTTTTCTTTTGAGATGGACATGGCATCCAGCTTACCCTTTTAAAATGACCATTTACCATTTAACATAAATACCAAACCTTACTAGCAGACATTTACTTGACATTATTTGTTGTCACTTACTGGCCATTCTAACGCCAGCTATTCACTGACATAATGAAAATTACCTCTTATCTGCATTAGGATTTGTGACACATTCAGAACGCTTTGCCTAACTGCACCATCGACTTAAAATACTCATAGGCAGTGACCAATCTTCTATACTGTTAACATGACTGAACAGTAAATGGTAAGAGGTAGAGTTAGTTGCTCACCATGAAAACGGTTCTGGTGTACAAATTTAATGTGGTCTCATACTTTAAAAAAATGACAAAATTTTAGGTGTGGCCTCAGTTCTCAGCTGTGATTTCCTCTTCTTTCAATGCTCACTTTGCCTCCCCTGTCTCAAGTAGGCACTGACCACAAGAGGCATACCTCTCCCTGGGAATAGGGACAGCATCTTGTATGGTCTGGCTCTGACTGCCACTGGATTTCACTGAAAATAGTTCAATAGAAAGAGACAGTTTCCTCAATATGACTTTTTCATTGCAGCTTTTTCAACTGCACATCCTAATACATGAACCTTTTTCTTTTTTTTTTTTCTTTCCATACAGGATTCTTCATCAGACTGTTGTGAACAAATAAGAGAAGGTGACAACAACCTAACTCCTGCAGAAGGCAGTCAGTATTCATATTACCAGTTACAGCTATGAAGATTTTCTTGGGAGAAAAGCTATGAAACTTAAATCACGGTAATCTGGAGTGAGCATAGCGAAGGGGTGAAGGGACTCCTCATGTATGAGAAGCATCTGTAATTTTGATGCAAACCACCAGGAGCTGTACGACTACCTCTAAGAGATAACCTGTGTTGAATGATAAAAAGCCATTACAAGAAGCTGGACAGATATAACAGGCAGAGATAGATTAATAGATCTCCATGTGAGCATAATTGATTTTGGGCATGTACTCCATGAACTCTTCAGTAATGATTTATCTTAATTTGGTGGGTATAATACTGAGTTCAATCAGCTCCTCAGAGAGCCATCCATCAAACATATCATCAGCGGAGAGAAGTGCTGCCTTCTCTCTCTTCCTTTCTCTTTCATATCTGACTTAACAAACAAAGCAAGAGACCATTTTTCTTGTAGAAATAAATAAATCGCTGCTGGTTACTGAAGCATTTCTAGGTCAGGGAACCCACCAGTGTACATAAGAATTGATTTTTTTTCCCTGAACCATGAATTTTCCCTTGATCTGGGTTTATGACTACACAGCAGCCAAGAAATTTAGGGAAGGCACGAAGAAAGGAATAGTTCAGGCATCTGGGCAGGACTGTTAACAACTTCACTCCCTGTGCCCAGGCACACACCCCAACATGTCCCACACTGTCTACAGAAAGTCACCAGCATTTTCAGTGCCCCCAGTCCTACCAGTCTGCGGTGAGACCCAGCACGGTCACACACAGCTGGTCACACCTAAGGCAACTGCACCGCTGACAACGCACCTCCCACCCGCTGCAGCTCCAGCTCCGCTCAGCCTTTGCACACTGAGAAGGGAGAGCTAAGGCTGTATTTAAACTGATGATGATAAAGCTTAAACAATCTTTTCTGCTGTAGCTATTTTTGTGCGAGGAACATTTTCTTTAAGGATTTATACTCGGGGCTTTAACAGGGCTCATCATTCTAGTAATGAACAAAACAGGAGAGACAGCTATTAATAAGAGGAGAAAGCCTGAGTGCCTCCAGCACGCTCTGTCTGCCTCCAAGTAGAAGAGCCACGGGAAGCGAGCCCCGGGTTGGGCCGTCTTCATTTCCCTGCGGGAGAAAGTGCTGCGGCAGACTACAGAGCAGTGCCCATGTGGAGTCCCTTGAAGACATTTTCCCCAGCATTACCAGCAGCACGATAATAGGCACTGGGCTTTGCTCCTGGGGTTCCAGCCTTCAGACTCCAGTTTAGCCCTGCTTAAAGCCTACCCCAACACACCTAGCTGCCTACTGCAACAGCAGGGACCTATGTTTTCCTTCCAGTAGCATCCTGCTTCTTGCCTATGATTGGTTTTCCCAGGTAGAGGGAAGTTTGGATAATCTCTACTGCTTTCTCTCAGGCTAAGCAGCAAGAGCCGGACTTCATCAGGGTACGGGAAGCGTGGGGAGAACAAACGTGTGCAACAGGTTAAGGAGGTGATAGAGGGGAATCATCAGTGAGCTGCAGCCAGGGCTAAAATAACCTCAAGCATTAAAAGATAACAGAGGAGGATGGAATAAAAGTGTAAGAGTCAGGCATCAATTTGAAAAATAAATATCATCTTATGCCCCCTTTTTTGAGTGCCTATTTTTTCTAACTTTATTACAAATTCTGAGAAACTGCAATGCAGTTCTTTCAAATCTTATTTAAGAAAAGAATGGACAGCAGTATTTGCTTTTACATGCGTACGCTCATTGAAATGGGCAGCTCCCATGTTTATGACATTCTTAACTTTTTTGATGACATTTAAATAATATTGCACTCCATCAGGGCAGAAAGCACACCATAATTTTGGGAACATTTTCTCAACTTCTTCCCTTGTTTTTCATCATTTTTAGCTAATCAGACCAGGATGCAGATGATATGTATGATAATCCCAGCTTGGACAATCTCAGTCCCACACCTGCTTCCTGAGGGAAGCACAGACTCCCAGAAAGGCTGAGGTGGGAAGGCACCTCTGGACATCATCTGCTCAGCGCAGGGCCAGTTAAAGCAGGTTGCTCGGGGCTGGGTTTTGAGTATTTCCAAGGATGGAGACTTCACAACATCTCTGGACAGCCTGTTCCAGTGTATGACCATTCTTGGAGTAAAAAAAGTAAAAATAAACAAACAAAAAAACCAAACGATTGATTGGAATTCCCTGAAAATCCATTTACGTCCACTGCCTCTTGCCTTGTCAAGATTTTGCATTCAGAGCAACACAGGACAGGAAAGGAAAAATCTCTTCCTCTTTTTTCCCCTCAGGATGATTTTATTTTAGCAACCCTTAGCTGCAGGTGTAACTGGCAGTGAAGTCAGAAGTCATACTGCCAGTCCCTATGTTTAATCTACAAAACTGTAATGCGACGTGATTAGTTAAAATGAAATACAGTCCCCAAGTAATTGAGATGGATTCAGATTTAATTCATCTTTTGCAAGAGAGCTGGGAAAGCTGATAGGAAAAATGCAATTTTTCATACATAAAACACCTCCCAGTAACAGAGAGCCCATTTTTGGAGGGGGAAAAATGACCTAAACTGAAAGGAAATACCTCACTACCATGCGAAAACTGTTCCTTCATGAATATATGAACAGTATAGAAATTAAATTAGTATATACTCCAGTTATGATCATCCAAAGAGTTCATTACAGAAACTATGCCACGTGAAATGCTATATGACTTAGATGACCAGATGTTTTCCTCTAATGGAGTTAATCCATGGAGAATAATTGCCTGTAATCTGCAATTTTGTCCAGACCAATACATATAACAATTTCAAAAGGCCAAACACCACTGCCAAAAACTGTGATCTATAAAAAATTCAAAAAATCATATACTCAACTGTTTCCATAAGGCTGTTACCATGAATTGCTCACCTAACTCTCTGCTGTATGTGTGGTGGTCCCCAGCTACGTGATGTCCTGGTAGGATGCTACAAATATGCGGTAAAGTATCAGTTTCATTCGCCATATAAAATCTGTTATTAAAAAAGATGGTTTCTGTCTTCTATTTTATGAATATTTAAAAACTGTAAATGTATTTTTTTATGGTCTTCATCATTAGATATTACAATTCCCTTAGTATTCAATGTGCTGATTAATCTCTACTGAAACCAATAATAGATAACTGAAAAGACCCCACAGCACTATTAATTACCATAGGTGTTAATTAGACGTTACCCATGGGAACAAGACAGATGGCAAAACGAGCAGTGGCAAGACAGACAGGTATTGCTGAGGAGCTCACACTGTCCTAGAAAGATAGATGATACATGCTATCCATGTAAACTGGTAAGAAATGACCTTCTTTGTCATAGAAGACATATTGTGGTAAGAAATGTTAATGACGAGACAGATATCTGAAACTAAAATACAGCAGAAATAGAAAAACAAAGAAACAAGCAAGTATTTCTGCAGCTCAATGGAGACCATTAATTGAAATAGATGAAACATCCCAACTGAAGAAAACAGCATCTGCAAAGTGTGACGATGATTGCCATTTTGAAAGACAGCTAGTTGGCTTCCCACAGCTCTCGTTCCGTTTTGTTAATTGTCTCCCAGCAGTAAAGAATGAGAACATGTCAAAGGTTTCTCATGCCCCCCACCTTTTAATTGCAATTTTATTTTCAAGTAATTGTTAGATGCAGAGCCTAGTTACGCATTTAATATTAACCACTCGGCAGAGAAAAAAAAACACAACACCTGGGGGAGTGGGGAATGAAGCCCCCATTCCCTCCAGGCTGCTGCAGGCCTGGCCATCAGCATGGGCAGGATGGTGCCGGCTGCCGGTCAGGCAAGCTCCACTGCACGGCACACGTGGCTGGCTGCATCCCAAGCCCTCTTTCCTTGGATGCATGCCTTAATCTAGAGGTCGAGTGCAACAGAACAATTTCAAGAATTTGTTAAATGTTGAAGAGCTCTCAAGGATCAACATTTTCCTTTCAGAGTTTTTTCTTAGGATTTGGCCCAGTCCTAAAGAAACCAAAGACAGAAACAACAACAATACAAATTTCACTGCACTTTTTCCGCAGGTGTGTGGATAGATGAGAAAGTAATTCACGGTATGTGTTTTAGAAGTAACTCTTGCTCAGTTCAACAACCACATCCATCTCATCTCTCACTAAATGACTCTTTAAGAAGGGATTTCTTTTCTTTTAACAAAGCTTCTCTTTGTTAAAAGCACTCACGTCCTTTGGTTCCCTACTCATTCTGGGTACTCCTGTATTACCTGAGGTTTCCTGCATTCCTAACTTTTAGTGGTGGAAAGGAGGTTGTAGAAGAAACTATTTTTGCGTGGAAGGTTCTTCAGTGAAAGATTAATTTTAGTTGACATTTGATCGATGTTATGTTAGCAGATGTCATCATGAAATTACCTCTGGGGCATTTACAAGTTTTCAATCAATTGCAGGAATTGTTATCGGTGTGCATACTCTTATTATGTGACATGAAAAACAAAGAAGTTCAGAGAACTTTATGATAGTTATAGCCATCCAGATATCTGGACAATTAAAGTAGGAGAGGAAATGATTACAGACACAGATTATTTCAATTAATCCCAGTCAAAGGAGTAAATGAGATTAATATATTTTTTAAAAAAATTAAAAAGTAATTGTTAGATACCAAAAGTAAATTCAAAAAAATATATATATTTTTTGTAAAACCTATCCCTCAACTATTTATTTCAGCAGGGTTGACAAAAACTCATTTTTTTATTTTTTTATGATTGTTGATTGTATTCTATGAAGTGATATGTATGTATTAGTGTGGAAAAAAAAAAAAAGATTAAAACAGTCTTTAAAAAAGTCTTTTCAAAGATTTTCATTGCTCCATTATGTAGGCAGTTGTAACTGAAGAAAAAGGCAATCAAGGAAAAATTCCCTTGATACAGATTTTCTGAATCTTGCTAATGATGCTGTTCCTGAAAACTTATATTTATTTGAATGGATTTTTTATACCAGTTTGTAACTGAGGAACTGTAAATTTCAACTAAAAATATAATGAGGCGATTCTGCTGGGTCACCAGGTCATTTAACGTGGCTAAAATTTTCAAAAGTAATGCTGACATGCTACCTGGAGAAGTTATGTCAGACTTTAACGAGATTATTGGAAGGCTGACATGCTGTGATGTGAGTTAGGTGAAAAATATTTCAAATAAGAAATGCAGGTTTTTTACTTCTTTGTGGAACTGCGCACTTGGGTTTGCAGAAATAAAATGAAACAATTGAATGGAGATCCAGTACGTCATAGAACTATTCAACAACTATTCATTAATTAAAAACAAACAAACAAAAAACAAAACAAAAACAAAAAACCTCATCTGGCATGGTTGCATTTATGGCCATGTGGATACGCAGACATCCCAGGTTTTGCTCTTATGTCTCCTAAAATGTCTTATGCAGTCATGCAGCATTTTGTAAGAAAGCCTGTTGATACAGGGGAGCTGCACTAACCCAAATGCCGTTAATTTGCACTATTCAGCTAAGGGCTGTTCTGCAGCTGCTTCTGGTCTTCCTTTTTTTGCAAGACATTGCCTTGAGTGCATGTGCTGAAGTTAGTTTTTCTTGTACTCTGTCATAGAGACCATAGCAGAGTAATGCGGCTCCTGACACAAGGTGTAAATTGAAACAGATCTAGCAAATACTTCCTGTGGCAGCGTAAATTCCCAAAGCAGAACCTGACTGCATCTCTCAGATGATAGTATTGTAATATACAGCAGGAAAAGCCTGTATCATTTTCCCCTGCTGCTGTCATTCTGGCACACCTACTTGCAATCCCCTCACGAAGAAATAGAGGGAAAAGGAGCTTTCAGTGCCAAACCATTATAGGGGCATTCTTACTTCCTATGGAAATAAGCTGAGGACTATGATAGTGCTCCTCCCTCCTGGCCATCCAATTACCATGACATCAGCCTCTGCTAGTAAATATATAGAAACAAGGAAGAGCAAAGAAGATACAATTCCCTTGGACTCCTTGCAATAAAATACATCTCCTAACCACAAACCCAGGAGTTTATTTGTTTTATATTCACTAATATGGTAGATTAAATCCAAGTGATAGTTACAATGTTGGTACCAAATACATGTTTAAGCAAAGTAAGGCATTTGCTTCCTACCTTATTTGTTTGGCTAAGGAAGCATCACATTTGAGAGAAAAGCAAGGAAGGCCAAGTTAGTTTTCCATTGCAGCATATTAAACCACATCTTTATGCCTACAATCACCTAGGCTTGGCTGGGCTAATATGTAATTAAGCAACCAAACTTGGCAGCCATTTGTAAATAAATACCAGTGTGCTCCAGAAACTTTCTCCATATTCTAGGGAAGGTAAGGATTTCCACATTAGTCCTAATGCTTGCTTTCAAGTTTTTTCTGGATAATTCATTTCTGCTGGGCCAGAAAGCTGCTGATCAGTTGAAGACTCTCCAGTGCATCTTGACAGACATGTAAAAGTTTATAAAACATTTTTTCTATTATCTGCCAATGTTGTTTAGGTTTTCTGCAAGGTTTATAATACAGTTCTTTGTGACAATTTATTTACATTATTTTCCAATAAACAATATACCAATATACCTTGAAAATCAGAGCAAATAGAAATAAATGGAGAAAGTATGGAGTGCAAGTTGCTCCAGACTATCTGTCTCCATGGCTTCATCTTCATATGAGCACAGAAACAATATGGGTTGGATGTAAAGAAACTGGAGAAACATTGGTCTTAAGCAAAACAAATTACTGTATTATTGAATAACAAACAATACATGTGCAGTTCAGAGAGCAATCTAGAACTTTTCAGAGATCTTATATAAATCTGTGTTTATATATATATATTTATTATTATTATTATATTGCATTTATATTGCACCTCCAAAATATTTTAAGCTGACCACAGCCATGTAATATCTTATCAAAATCTCACATTAATCTCTCCAATTTTATCCTCCGAATTTTGAAGAAAAGCCCCTCCTTCCACCCAGCAAAGAGAGCTGAAGGAACATTAAATGGAAATCTCCAGCTCTTATATTTGAGGTATAAAGCTCACCACTTAAACTCTGTTTCATGGATTCTTGTACATTTATTGCGGTTATCACAGGATTTCTATGACAACGATACTAACAACTGCTCTTTGAACACTGTTGCTGCACAACGCGCTTACCCATGCTTTAAATGATAAAATCATTATGCTGATTCCCATAAATTATTTTTTAAGTGAAAACGTGTTGGTTCTGGTGCTTCATTAAGAAGAGGGACTATCACTGAAACAGGTAAAAAGAACTAAAATCTGGGGAATCTGAATACAGAAACAAATGCTTGAGTTCATGGTGATGTCAATGTTTTTCTCTCTCTTTCCCTCCTCACGGTGTGAGTGAAAGATACCTTTGGTGAGGAGAGTAGGTCCTAAAAGAGTAGTTTTGACAAGCTGGATGGTAGCAGTGAGACCACGACTGGTCTTCTGGATAAGCACAGCTACATCAGCTAAGAAATGAGCTAGAGCACAAACAACTGTGACTCAGAAGAATTAATTCTCTGTACGTTTCTTACTGTGTTTGAGCCATTTATAAGCAAGCAAACAAACAAATAAATAAATAAACAGAGCAAACAGCTTCCACTGAGACATTCTGGCGCACTACCGATCCCATGCTCAGGGTTGTTACATCTTACCATTGTTAAAATGATTGGTTCCACAGGAGTGCAACTAATTAGAGCTTACTGAAACACATTCCTGCCTTCTCATCTCCTAGAGAAGATCATTAGGCATTGGCTGTTTTGGGCTAAGATATGTAACTTTAGGAAGCCCAAAGTGTAGCTGAAGTTGCCATCATGGAGAAATTGCTAAGGCAGACTTAGAGAATAGAAGTCTCCCTTGTCTTTTACTCTGTAGTAGCTGGGCTGCATAAACTATCATATCATTTAAGAAGGTTCCTTACAGCTGAAAATTTCAATGGAGAAGGTGAAGGATGCATAAAGCACTCATAAAGCCTGCATTATTACCTACCACTAATAGGTAGAGTTCTCTATGTGCCAGCTTTGTAAATTAGCCTATGAAATAGGACCAAACATGCCACAAGATGCATTAACCTCCTCAGTTTTTTCATACAGTGTGAATGGGAAGAGAATACACAAATGTCTGCCACTAGTAGAGAAGCACGAATAGGTGCTAAACCTCTTTCTAAGTGTGTTTGATTTCATGTTTGCCCATTTATTTACAATTAGCAATAATGATGCCATTGGATAGCTATTACATTTTTCTTTCATGAGTCTGAAACCTTTGTAGAGCTTTTTAGAGGTGTCATTCCCTATTTCCAGTATCACTTTGAAACATATTTTAAATATCACTTTTTAAAAACTCTGTTAAGGAACCCCAGAGGAGTGGCCACAAAGAAAGTCTGAAGGCTCAAAGCAATAACCTCTGCATGGTATGGGTCGTTGGCATGGGAGCAATGTACCCGTGAGCTGCAGACATGCCCGTGGCACCAGGAGCCTGGGGAAGCGGGGCTGGCAGAAAAGCTAGGCTGAGCAGCATGGGCATAAAAAACTCTCTGCCAAATGAGGCATTTAAATCAGATTTCCTGAACTCCAGTGCAATGCTTTAACCACAAGAGCATTCTCTAACAAGATTAGCACTTAATTTAAAAATGCCCTCTTCTGCTTGATACTTAACTCTCTCAAAAATTAAGAGCCCAGGAGCTCAAAAATTTCCCCAAAGAGCACTGCCAGACTTCTCCCTCTTGCAGGCACCTACCGGTCCTGTGGCACCTCTCAATCCCTCTGCCATGATGACAGCCACGTGCACTATCAAAAGATGGGGGCAAAGTCCTTTAAATGAATCATCCCACAAAAGCCTATTTTCTTTTTATTTTTTTTTCTGAAATAGGAATGAGTTGAAAGTAGCCTCCCCTGTTTGCAGCAATGCCTGTTTCCATGGCACCCAGAGCAGCAGCTGACGGCCTTGTTATCACAAGAACTCTAATAAATTTCAGCAGATTGCTGGGAATTGCCTCTTTTTTTTTTTTATTATTCCTCTTTTCTTTTCTTTTCTTTTCTTTTCTTTTCTTTTCTTTTCTTTTCTTTTCTTTTCTTTTCTTTTCTTTTCTTTTCTTTTCTTTTCTTTTCTTTTCTTTTCTTTTCTTTTCTCTTCTCTTCTCTTGCCTTCCCCTTCCCCTTCCTCTTCCCCTTCCTCTTCCTCTTTATATTTTATTTTTTTTTGGCCCAGACACCCTTCCAATCCTGAAACCCTAAAGATGGTCCAAATGCCTATAGCAAAGTGCAGCTCTTCATAGTGTGGACAGACTGGTGGGACTTTTTAAATCAACAAATAGAACATATATCCCTCAGAGAGAGAGAGAAAGGGAGAGAGAAACTATCATTTTTTCCTAGGTATCGTGGATCTTACAGAGCTCTAAACAGGAGTGTTTGATGAATCCTACCTGAGCAGCGCCTGTCTTGCACTCGTGAACAGCAACTGTGGACGGCCTTGGAGAACATCTTCTGCCTTTAATGGTGCTCTCAGGAAGGTGATATGCTGATGCTCTGCCCTGTGAATTTTTGAAAAGAGATTAATGAACACGAGCATTTTACACTCAAATATACTTTTCATCACTCTGATACTCATTTCTGTAATACCTCGTGAATATGTAAAAGTGTATTTTACTTCTATTTCAGATCTTTCAGGCTCAGTGGGTTTTAGATGCCTTTTGTTTCTAAAGTATTGATTCTGTGATTAACACTTTGATTTTATGTACAATTATAACTGATTGAATACTGTTTACAAAACTGTGAAAAGCAATCTTTTGCTTCTAGGAAGAAAACTAGCTTTTCACAGACTCCAAGGTAACAGAAAAAAAATGTACATAATGCATTGTGCTGTGTTAATTATCCTGATGTCAGCCTGTAATACGCTGGCCTGTAATGAAAGACGTTCGTTTATCCCTGTAGTAACAATCAGATTTCAAAACTGAGGAGAAAACAGATAGTGATAGTCAAATGCCTGTAAGAAAAAATGGGGGGAAGCAGTACTAAGCACTGTATTTGAGAATTCAGTGCTAATGCAAGACTTTGCATTAAGTTTTAAGTACATTTGTCAGAGATGTCCTTAACGTTATGCAGTACCAAGTTACATTAAAGGGAATCAATAAACATTGCGCCTGAGCCAGTTTATTTATTTTCAGGTTGCCATCAAATGCAGAGTATTACATGGATAAACCATGCAGCAAAGCTGCCATCAAATGTACTTCCTTTGCCACGGCACAGGAAACAGTGCTTCCCCATAGCCTGTTCTCAGATCAGGACCTGTTGCTGCATCTGCTCCACTCCGTGCCCCCAACACCTTGTGGTTGTGTCTTGTGACCCAGACTTGGCAAATATCTGCTCCTCAGGTCTCATCTAGCCATTGTTTCCTGAAGTTTGTTTGACTCCCTAACTCTTGGTGTCCCTGTATTTAACTGTTTGCATTCAAGGAGCCTCTGTGCATGAATTGCTGACTGCCATCTACCTTCCGCCCTTCCCATCTGGCCAAAATGTGTTACAGGTGAAGAACACAAGGCATTTTTATTGAAAAGACATCCCAGATCCTTGTCCATGCACTTGGGGTATTGCATAACCACATAACAAAATATGAGTCTTCCCCCAAAGAACTTGTCATTCAGCTATTGAATAATAAAAATAATAGATTCTGTAAAACCATCCTAAAAACAGGTCTTCTTGGTATCCTATGAAAAGTAAAACTCAAAAGCCTCAACAGAACTTCAAAGAGAACAATTGTTTTTCCCCATGTTTAGGTATTAACATTTCTGCACATAAAATAACTCTGCTGGAAGTGATTCTCCTACAGTTAATTAAAGAGAAAAATATATAGAAGGAAAACTACATGAGCTTAACCAAAGCATCAACCTTTACCTCAAACGAAACAGCCTTTTCTTCGGGAGCCATGTGAAGGAATATGTAGACATGGAAGAAAAGATATGTTGACAGGGAAAAAAGATTGCAAAGTGAGACCACTGTTCTTGGCAACAATAACTGAATCACCAGAGGTACTGACAGATCATTTCAACATGAGAAATAATGTCAAATAAATATTATGGAAGACTTTCCTTGGTGTTTTAGGAGACACTGCTGTAACATATCTGTATTATCACCAAGAGGTTCAAAATTCACTCTGGCACCCTAGCCTATACCATATGGTTTGTATCATCATTTCTTGAGGAGCTGCACACGCATTCTGCGGAGGCACAGGGAGTATATTAACAGAAAATACCACACCAGCAATCTCCATTTCATTCAGAAAGTGCTTAATAAAATGACTGAGATTATTCCTGTTTAGCACATCATTGTAATTCATTTTACAGCCATAATATTCTCAGGTTCAGACATTAAAAGGGTAATAAAAATGCTTAGGAGGTATTCTCTCCAGTTAATAAGCACGATGCAATTCACCAAACTTACTTCAACTTCTGGGGAACCGCCAAGAATGTTAATAAAGTAAAGGGATTGAGAAGTCTATTAATTTTGGAAGCCGTAGTTTATATTCAGAGACTCTCTAGAAACAGTTGCCTAGACAAAAAACTCAACGACTGGTATGTTGCACTGTTTCCAGCACTCCAATAGTTTTCCTTCCGCTCCCTGCCCTTGTATGAACTTTCTCCCCTCAGATGCAGAGCCTTCTGCACACCATTATGAGACTGCGTCCTGCCTGCAGCCGCTGGGGGGTCCAAGCAAACACACCACTTCCAGAGCATTTGTCTCCACGCGTAAGGAAGGGATGAGCAAGCAGCCTCCTCCAAGGCCTTTTTTTTTTTTCTTTTTTTTTTTTTTTTCTGGGAAATCCTTGACAGACTCATGCAGGGGTAAAAGTCCCTCTTTTGAGCCATATAAAAGTTTCCCCCTGCTCACTGAGCTGCAGCTCCACATTGCAGATTTTTTGGTCTTCAAAAACAATTTTTCGGGCTTCTATTCATTTGACAGACCAGAGGCTTGAAACAACCAAGGGATTAGTATTTGTTTTGTCTTAACAGACTGCAGAAGAAACATTTTGCTAGTGTAGCAGCACATCATTCACTACAGGCTTCTCCATCCTCCAGGGAGTGACAGGGCGCTGCTGCCACCAGCCAGGACACGCTGCCATATTTCTCATAACACCTTCGCTACTACCTGAGCAGGATTATTTCTAACACCTTGTTTGCCATGCAGCACAGCCCTTATGCTCCCAACTGAAAGTACCAAAGCCATCCTGTTGATCTGTGCTTAGCTGAAAAACACAAAGCAGTATTGTCTGTCCCACTTCGTCACATTGCTCACTGTTCCCTGGTGCCACGATGGCTTTAGATGAAACCTCCTCCATATAGTTTGCCCTGCAAATACATACATTTAATTATAAGAGTAAAGAGTATTAAATATTCTTGAGGGAGTATTAAGCTGTTAAAAAAAAAAAAATGTCATTCTACACAATTTCTTTGTGTTTCACAAAGGGAAATTACTAGGTATTTCATGTCAAAGAGCAAAACATTTCAATCTTCCACAAGATAATAGTAATAAGATCTGATAACAACCATAATTTGTGCATTAGGATAGATCAAAAGAGCTGTTTTGAAGGTGTGATCGAGGCTGATATGCAGTGGCAGATGTGTGACATGTTGTACGTCTGCGACACAGCTGATTGTTCTGCATTGCAGTTGCTATGGCCAGGACTCTTTCAGCTGCTAAGGCACTACTTGATCATTGACATTAGGAGCGTATTTCTTGAATGGTGGCTAACATTTAAAGGCCTAAAATGATTCTAAGAGAGTCTGCAGGATTTGGGGCAGAGTGAGAGAGCAGATAAAATGGTGACAGCATGTGAGTTCCCCCAGTGACTATGCCTGATATGGCTGGGAGCTGTGCCACCACCAACAGAACCACAAACCCGCTTTTAACCATGGAGATGTCATAGAATCATAGAATCATAGAATATCCTGAGTTGGAAGGGACCCTTAAGGATCATCAAGTCCAACTCTTGACACCGCACAGGTCTACCCAAAAGTTCAGACCATGTGCCTAAGTTCACAGTCCAATCTTTTCTTAAATTCAGACAGGCTCGGTGCAGTGACCACTTCCCTGGGGAGCCTGTTCCAGTGTGCAACCACCCTCTCTGTGAAGAACACCCTCCTGACGTCCAGCATAAATTTCCCCTGCCTCAGCTTAACCCCGTTCCCGCGGGTCCTGTCACTAGTGTTAATGGAGAAAAGGTCTCCTGCCGATTGACAACCCCTTGCGAGGAAGTTGTAGACTGTGATGAGGTCCCCCCTCAGCCTCCTCTTCTCCAGGCTGAACAGGCCCAGTGACCTCAGCCGTTCCTCGTACGTCTTCCCCTCAAGGCCTTTCACCATCTTCGTAGCCCTCCTCTGGACACTCTCCAACAGTTTCATGTCCTTTTTATACTGTGGTGCCCAGAACTGCACACAGTACTCGAGGTGAGGCCGCATCAGCGCAGAGTAGAGCGGGACAATCACCTCCCTTGACCTACTAGCGATGCCGTGCTTGATGCACCCCAGGATACGATTGGCCCTCCTGGCTGCCAGGGCACACTGCTGGCTCATATTCAACTTGCTGTCTACCACGACCCCCAGATCCCTCTCTTCTAGGCTGCTCTCCAGCGTCTCATCGCCCAGTCTGTACATGCAGCCAGGGTTTCCCCGTCCCAGGTGCAGGACCCGGCACTTGCTCTTATTGAACTTCATGCGGTTGGTGATCGCCCAGCTCTCCAACCTGTCCAGATCCCTCTGCAAGGCCTTTACGCCCTCATTTGAGTCCACAACTCCTCCAAGTTTGGTGTCATCAGCAAACTTGCTCAAAATACCCTCTATTCCTACATCCAGATCGTTTATAAAAATATTGAAAAGTACCGGCCCTAAAATGGAGCCTTGAAGGACCCCACTGGTGACTGCCCGCCAGCCTGACGCAGCCCCATTTACCATAACCCTTTGGGCCCTGCCCGTTAGCCAATTGCTCACCCATCGTATGATGTTTTTATTTAGCTGTATGGTGGACATTTTGTCCAGTAGGATCCTATGGGAAACCGTGTCAAAAGCCTTGCTGAAGTCCAAAAAAATCACATCAGCTGGTTTCCCTTGGTCCACCATACGGGTGATCTTATCATAAAAGGAAATCAGGTTAGTTAGGCAGGACCTACCCTTCACAAACCCATGCTGGCTGGGACCAATGACTGCTTTGTCCCCCAGGTGCGCCTCAATAAGTCCGAGAACCAACTTCTCCATGATTTTACCAGGCACTGACGTGAGACTGACAGGCCTGTAATTGCTAGGGTCTTCTTTCTGACCCTTCTTGAAAATCGGCACAATATTTGCCAGCTTCCAGTCTACCGGGACCTCTCCAAATTCCCAGGATCGTTGAAAAATAATCGATAGAGGTTCCGCGATGACATCCGCCAGCTCTTTCAGCACCCGGGGATGAATCCCATCCGGACCCATGGACTTGTAGGGATCCAGGTGGAGTAGCAAATCCCGCACACGTTCAGGGTCAGTTGGGAGTTTGTCATCCCCACCGTCCCGGTCCTCCAGCTCAGGGCACCCTGGGTCCCGAAGCCCATCATCGGCATTGAAGACAGAGGCAAAGAAGGCGTTAAGCGTCTCTGCTTTGCCTACGTCATCGTCTGTGAGGAGACCTTCCCTATCAAGGAGCGGCCCTATGTATTCTTTAGTTCTCCTTTTTCCATTTACATATCTAAAAAAACCCTTTTTATTTTCTCTCACAGACACAGCCAGCTTCAACTCTAGCTGTGCTTTGGCCACTCGAACTTTCTCCCTACAAACACGAACAGCATCCCTGTATTCTTTCCATGACGCCTGGCCCTCCTTCCAGTAGCGAAACACTCTCTGTTTCCGCCTAATCTCCATTAGAACATTCCTGGTTAGCCACGCCGGCCTCCTGCCCCGCCTGCCTGACTTGCGATATTTTGGAATTGCCTTATCTTGTGCTTCTAGGAGGCATCGCTTAAAGAGTGACCAGCACTGGTGGACATCGAGGCCTTCAAGAGCAGTTTCCCAGGGGACCTTACTGACTAGTTCCCTGAGCAGCCTGAAGTCCGCTTTCCCCATATCTAGGGATGAGGTTTTGGTGGCACTTTTCCTTCTGTCACCATAAATTTTGAACTCAACCACTTCATGGGCGCTATGACCGAGGCGGCCACCAATCACCACATCTCCCACCAGACCCTCTCTGTTTTCTAGCAACAGGTCTAGGAGGGCACCTTTCCTAGTTGGCTCCGTTAGCACCTGCACCAAGAAGTTATCATCTAGGTGCTTCATGAACCTCCTGGACTTGCTCGTGTCAGCCGTGTGGCACTCCCAGTTAACGTCCGGCAAGTTGAAGTCCCCCATAAGGACAAGGGGAGTTAATCTCGAGGCCTCTCTTAGTTCTGTAAAGAATAATTTATCGGCGCTATCATCCTGGCCAGGGGGTCTGTAATAGACTCCCACAACGACATCCCCTTTATTCGTTCGTCCCTTGATCCTTACCCAGAGGCTCTCAACTTTGCCATCGCCGACCTGAAGTTCCACACAGTCCAGCCCCTGCTTCACATACATCACCACCCCACCACCTCGCCTACCCTGCCTGTCCCTCCTGAAGAGCCTGTAACCATCTATCGCAACACCCCAGTCACAGGACTCATCCCACCAGGTTTCGCTTATGCCGATGATGTCGTAGTTGCGGGACTGGGCCAGGACTTCGAGCTCATCTATTTTATTCCTCATACTGCGTGCATTTGTGTAAAAGCACTTCAGGTGCGTCTCCTTACACTCAGCACCTTGTGGATCTGACCAAAGGACCCCACTGGCACACAGCCCCTCTGATTCTAGCGTACCATCCCTTAGGTCTTCACCGGCGCGCCTGGTTTTAGCCCCTTCCCCCTTCGACTCTAGTTTAAAGCCCTATCTATCAGCCCTGCCAACTCCTGACCTAAGATCCTTACCCCTCTCCGAGAGAGGCGCATCCCATCCGGTGCCATCAGGCCTGGTGTAGCGTAGACCTTCCCATGATCAAAGAAACCGAAATTCTGCCGGTCACACCAGTCTCGAAGCCACGAGTTTATGCGAACAGTACGTCTTTCAGCTTCGATCCCCCCTATCGGAAGGACAGAGGCAAACACCACCTGCGCCCCTGACCCTCTAAGTAGTCGCCCCAAATCCCTAAAGTCTCTTTTGATCGCCTTCGGACTTCTCGTTGCTACTTCATCGCTACCAGCCTGAAAGACCAGTAGCGGGTAGTAGTCAGTGGGCCGTACCAGGCGCTTGACTTTCTTGGCAAAGTCTCTCACCCGAGCCCCAGGGAGGCAACAGACTTCTCTGCGGGTTGGGTCCGGTCGGCATATCAAGATGGCATATGTCGGCATATGTCAAGATGGTGCACATGAAGCCTGGCTGGCTCAGTGGGGGTTAGGGATGAAGGGAAAAAGGATGAGAGTAAGTTGTAAATAACTGTAAATTCTCCTCATCTCTCCTGCCTATACTTTTTTTTTTTTTTTTTCTCTCTTGTGAGGATTGCAGAAATCTTTGCTGCTTCCTACAGCTGCACAAAATGTTGCTTCTTTGCTACCTGTGTGACACTGAATTAACTGAGTGTGTGTTGGATGGATCCTGTGCAGGCAACAGGGCTACTAATTCCTGTGGTGCGTGTCCAGTTTCCAACCTGTACACGCTCTTTTCCTGGGGTAAACTAGTTCTCACACCTAAAACCCTAGATCAGAATAAATATTTGAAACAGAAGACGTTAGTTATTTGTGGTTCAAAGTGTTCTGCTTCTCTACTGCATACAACTGATGTGATTTATGAGGATGCTCTGGCAGCTGATGTTTGTATTTTGAAATTGTATTTTATGAATTAGATTTCTCATATGCTTCACATTTACTTGCTTATATCTCCTCCAAAACCCTTTCCATGTTTGTTTGTTTTTTTTTGTGTGTGCATCTGTAGTACAAGATCTACTTACATGTATATTATTAAACATAATTGCATATAATTATAATATACAACATACAAGGAATGCAAGGTTCGTGGTCAATTTGAAAGATCAAAAGCAAGACTTAAACTCTCCTGGCTGAAAGTGACGTATGAAAGAGTTAATTACTCCTCTTTATCTCTGATTTACCTCTTACAGCTTTCTGCCAAGCTACAAGAGATCTGAAAGGATTTTGCTCCTCAGTGCTGGCCATAGAATGGTGCAGCAGAATATTAAAAGCTCAAACACTGTGTGAAAGGCTAGGAGTTATTGCTGCTATTTATAAAGTAGCGGGAACAAGTCCTGCTTTCAATTACATCTGAAGTTACTCCACTGAGTGTGATCCACAATTGCCCTGCATAATATATACATTTAAACCTACACAAGTGGGTTAGAGAACACCCCTGGTCTGCTCAGCACACATTTCAGCTAGACATGACACTGAGAAAGAGCCACAGGAGAGCCACTTGTTCCTAAAAAAGATTCTTTAGGCTAATGGAAAAATATTATCTATAAACCTTACGTGTATTTGAGGAGAGCTGGAGGGGAAAAATAAACTGAATTTCTAACGCGTCCTGTCACGGCACCCGGTTGCAGTTTTCGTTGGGGTTAATGGGAAGTCCTTGGCTTCTGATGAAAACAGAGCAAGGCGGAGGAAAAAAATACGTACCTGCTGCTGGGCGGCTCTGCTGGGGAGAGGAAGGCGACATCGTGTCGCTGTGGGGACAGGGTGGGCACAAGCAGTGCCCTCGCGCTGCGCCGCCCCCAGCAGCTCGCCTTGGGCCTGCGCCCTGTGCAGGTGGCTGGGCCACAGCTGCAGGGCTCCATAAGGAGGGGTTCCGTCCGGTTCCAGAAAGTTCCAGAAGGTTCCAGCTGGGTGCGGGCAGGTCCAGATGGTTCTTGGCGATTCCAGAGGGTTCTGGCGGGTTCTGTGCCCCTCAGTGCCAAGGGAACTCGGCTTTTATGGCTGTCTGAGGACCCTGTGTACTCTCATGGGAAGGAAACAGCTTTTGTGGGATGTGCTATGAGAAGATCTGATGCTTCTTGCATGCAGGAAAAAACACAGGGTTGATTTATTTTTTTTAAATATTCTCACAAGTAAGCTTTGAAGGGTGGTGGCGGTTTGTGCCCGCTGTCCTCAGCAGCTTACTAACATGACCTTTTCAGCTGCATGTCAAAGACCCACTGTTGTCACTGCATCTCCCACATCTTTCCCCAGGGAACTGCTCAGCTTTATGTCAACTGAGTTTTGCAGTGACCTTCCATAAGCTGTTTGGGATGGGCAAAGCCAGAAGCCCCTCTCTCTCCTCCTGCTCCCAGCCAGTTCACCTCGCAGCCCTTCAGCCTCGCTTCCCCCATTGCTGTGGGGCCAAACCCATGGCTGCAGGCGAGGCCGCCCGGCGCCGACAGGCAACGCCGACTGTGAGCCCAGGAAGGCTGACGGGGAAGCCAGCAGCCTCCAGGGGCAGAGCCAGCAAGCGAGGAGACCCTCCTGGCAGGAGGAAGGAGAGGGCAAGGTGGCTGCTGAGGTGACGTGGGCAGCCTCTGTGCCCTGACACCCCGGGCAGCAGCAGAAAGGGGCGATGAGGGGTTCTGCAAGCACGTAAGCAGGACCAAATACAGCCAAGGCTCTTTATATTGAGTGTGTGGTGCTTCAGCAGGCACAGATTCCAGTGTAGCTCACAGCACTAGGTAACATGATAAGATTTCCACTGTGCTGAAATGTTTTTGCATTATCCAATTTGGTGCGGCTTAATAAATAAGATAGAAAGAGCAGTACAGGATGCTATAATGCAATCATGTTGCATTAACATACCATAACTAACGATTTTTATCAACCCTGCAGGAAAAGAAACAGTGTTGAAATTAAGTTGCACTCCCAGCATTGCCTACTCTTCCCCATCCCCCCAGCAAAAATGCAAAGTCCTTCTTGTGCCAAGAGAAATGTTGTCAAGTAAGTCCAGACATCTATGTGCCTGGTAGTGCAGATTAGTTTCCCAGCAATAAGACCATGGATTTCACAAAAAGTATTACGGCTTTTAATGTGATAGGTTACCAACAACGCAGCACTGAAATCATAAATACTAGAGTAGGGGGAACTGCGTGCAACGGGGAGTTTAATGGATTCCTTTGGCCTCTTTGTTTTTCTTTGATAATTCTTCATGATCTGATTTGAGCAAATCCTACTTATTTGACCACTAATTCATACGAAGACATTTCTATCTATAGATGGCTTGTAAATTATGCACTGCTACTGCTGTTTCACAGTGTAAACAGCCACATAAATCATATACTATGAGCTCTATTTCCTGACTGAAGACATATACACACACACACACAAAGATGAAGTGCACAAGAAGTGCCACATCACTTGTGACAAAACTAATGACCGTCATCACAGTAAGAATCCTTATTTCACTGCATTTTTGCCTTGTATGCACATTCTCTTAGTGCAGACGGGCTTTCCCACCTGTACAGCTGCAGACCTCGAGAATGACCCAGCTTTTGAGACAACTCCTTTTAAATGACACGGAATTACTGGCGTAGGAAAGAGCTCCAAGATGTGCCCGAGCTTCAACTTTGTTAAAACAACAGCTGAAACTTAACACAGTAACTTTACATTTTCTCAGGGTAAGTACAAGGGGACACTGAGGAATGTTTAAAGGCATGTCTCTACCTCCCAGCATTTGGATTCATTGTTTAGATATGCTGCCCTGCTTCACAGGGAAGATGGTTTAAAACAGAAGAGCACGGCTGAGGACCCTGCTGGAAGTGGGGGCACGGGTAGGTAACAGCAGTTTTCCTGTGTTCTGCCAAGGGGCAGCTGGAACAGCTCACAGAAGCTTCCCAAATGGCAAGTTTTTGGAGCATTGCCTTCAAATAATATTAAAATTGCAAATATAATGTGAAGTTTATGGCTACAGAGTAAGTTCTACTCCATTAAAATAATAAACAAAACTGACAGGATATTAAACTGACTTTCCATGAAAACAGTTCCCTCTGGTCTCCTGTGCAGGTTCCTCATCTCAGAGCTTGATTAGCCATTGCTTTTGAGAGCAACCCACAGCTAAGAGCTAGTCCAGGGAGAACAGCAGGCAGTCCAATCCAATTTCACCCTGAAATGTTTTTATTGGTTTTGTTTTGTTTTTTCGACACTGCCAAACTCACATGACTTCAACAGAAAACTGAAAACATATTTTAATGCAGGGCAGGTTTTAATCTATAAGAGGTTGTTGTTGTTGTTGTTGTTGTTGTTGTTTTTTATCTATGAGTAGGAAAAATGATAAAAGCGAAAAGCCATAAAATCAAATACCAGAGGACAAATGCAACCCAAAAAGGATTGAAACAGTCAACCTGCTGATCCCGTGTAAATGATAAATTATTCTTGGCTCATCTACAATCATTTAAAAGCCCATCTCCTGCCTAAGCTTGCAACTGGTGGCTATAATGAATACTTCCTAGAACAAATATTCCTCTTCTTAGACCCCACTGTTTACAAATCCCATGGCTTGGATGTTACGGTATCTCCACGCTCATTCACTGGATCTACCAGAGTTCTCTGCCCCTGACTCAGTGGAAGGATGATTCATACTACAAAGGCAACCATATGATAAAGAACATAGGGAACCTTGTAAAACACTGGGTACAGTCTTGTACCTGATTGCCTTTGATCTCTGTGGGACTCTTCCAGGTGTTAATGTCAGGTAAATGAGAAATACTAAGTACAGCAACACAGTTATGTTGCGAAATTTAGGCAGTGCCTGCATTAGTGAAACTGCTGTTCAAGAGCTGAGATAGTTGCTTTGACATCTTAGACACACTAGGCAGTTAAACTACATCCCACGTGTCTCATGATTAAAGTTGTGCCTCTCGCAAGATCATAGTTTGTCCCACAGAGCCCTTGTGGTCAGGAGAAATAGTTACTGAAATATATTGCCCATGTGCATTCATGCATGCCTCTGCGTGCTGATGCCATGCTTTTGTCTCTCACTGTATGAGAACAGATACTTATGTAGAAAAGAAATCAGGGCAGTTCATGAGAGAATAAAGAATGAATGTGCTTTACAATGACACTTGTTGTACAGATGTTATTAAATGGGCTTCAAGAATATGTGCGGATAACTGTAACTACAATGTACAGTCTCTATAAACTTTAAGCCTACCAGTTGAAGATAAGACTGAACCTGGCAAACTGGGATGCATATAATTGTACTACTGGGTGTAATTTATCCATCCTAATACTACAGTTAACATTTATACTAGTCCCTAAGCAATAGTCTATGTTGAGCTAGCACATATCATAGTCTCATATGCATAATTCAAGCAAATGATTAAGATGATTGTAGATTTCCTATGGGTAATATTTAGATTTGGGCTTCATACTACTAAACTCTGCAACACATAGCATTGGTTTCTACAGACTGTAAGAGTGACAGTCTACCTGGTTTTCATCATTCTTGGCTACTCTGCTGGTCCTTTCGCTGTTTGGTCTCTGTTACTTTTCTTTTGTTGTTCGTAGAGAGCCATTGAAATAAAGTGGCACAATAAGGTGAATTCAGAAATGCATATTAAGCAGCAGATGTTACATTTGCGGAGGAGGACATACTCACAGAAGTATAACGGTAAAACATTTACTTCACAGCTGATTAGATTCTTGACCCATCAGCACATGAGTCAAATTTAAACTCTGCTCCAAAGTAATTTTACTCCTCCTTCTTTATCCCTTTATATTTTTACATCCTTTGTGAGCATAGGATTTTTCCACTTATTTCCTGCTAGTGTTTTGATAATGTATTCCTGTATTGTAAAGAAACTCTGTTTGATCTTACCTTTGCTTTTTAAAAGGAAAAGCCGATTTTTCATCTTTTATGTAAAGTTGTTATCTAACCCATTTTCAATGGTAATTTTTATTTTTCATATAAATGTAGTCAGAATTTCTTTTGAAATGTCCAAGAATTAAACCAAGTAGGAAGTTTGGCTTGTTAGTATATTCCCTAAGGATCTGACAGAGAGAACATAGCAAACAATCCAACAGTCTTGAAACTTCCTTAAGGGGGTATACACAGCAGACCCAAAACTTGCTGTTTTAGACAACAGAGGGTTGAAATGGAGATGAAGAATTTCACCAAAATGACACACTAAAAATAATTTGTGATTCTACTGAGGAAAGCACAAAAGTGCTAGCATTACTTTGCAAGAATAAACACATGGAAATACATACTCCATCGATGACAATAGCCTTTTACTTTTACCAGCCATCAAGGTGAAACCATACAAATTCCCTCCTTGTAGAGCCTGTGGAAATGCACTGGAAAGTGCCATTTCACTATAATAAGATTTTTTTTAAGTATTCCAGATACAGACTAGAGCAGCACATTTATTTAAATTTTCACTTATGAAAGTCAAAATAATTTATTTTTAGGACTGCAAATGTCTGCTCAGACATCCTTTTGGCACACTGTTTCTGACTTAATCTTGAGGCATTCTTCTTTGATCTCTTTTACATCTCAAGGAAAAGACAGAAGAAAGAGGACAGTCATACTGCATAAGCTCTAGGCTAGAGCACTACTCTAGCTTGGGGATGCCACATACAAACTGCCATTCCTGGCAGAAGCCATTTCACTGTGCTAGTGTCTAAGAGAGTTGAAAAATCTCCGGTTGACAGTAGTGACTATCTATGCAGGAATGCTGGGTTTGGTATTTTGGTTCCCTGGTTCATTTTACTTACACATTAAACTGAATTTCCAAAGCACAGTAACACACAGTTCTCCCTCTGATCCAGATCTTGATTCACAATTCCATTGCTATGTCAAAGAAAAGCTCTGACTGTTGTTCACAGTTCAATAAAATTGGCAGTTCACCTGAAAATTTCAAAGGTGTAACACTGACCCAAAACAATCCCTTCCAAATGTTTTAAGTGTTTGTAGGAGCCCAATTCACCAGACTTTTTCAGTTGCTAAATCAGGAAACAGCTGCTGGTAGATGCTTGGAGCATTAGGCTTTACTTTGCTAATAAGAAATGACTGCAGCATCTCAGAAAATAGTCAAAGTCATTCTATAAATAGTGAAGGTTTCTGTTACAAAATGCATTTGCATATATTAAATCAAGATGCCACAGTTAAGGTAGTAATTTCAGCCAAATGTACAATAAAGAAAAAGTGATGAATAATCTCTACTGCACACAATTTTGGCAGAAGAATACGATTGAGACAAGGTAACATTTTCTTGCATTTGGGGATAGATTGTTATACTCTCACTGGTTTGATATAAATTACTAATAGTGGATGTGATAGGGAAAACATACAAGTCTATTAATAAAATATACTGTCATAGTTTTTCTAAGCCTTTACTAAGTACATCACAATGTTTTCATAATTACAATCAGCTAAATATC
This sequence comes from Aythya fuligula, assembly GCF_009819795.1. Taxonomy (NCBI): domain Eukaryota; kingdom Metazoa; phylum Chordata; class Aves; order Anseriformes; family Anatidae; genus Aythya; species Aythya fuligula. The sequence continues at coordinate 2,697,767 of NC_045561.1, forward strand.
TGGTTGAGTGAGCAATGCAATTTAAATTACAAAATTAAAATGTTTGAACTATTTTCCTGCGGATTTAGAATGGCTCCTTCAAGGATCTAAAGTGCCAGTGGAGTGGCAGGATTCTCCATAGTCAGTGATTGTCCGCTGTTTGCAATCAGTCTCCAATTTGTCATACTGCTTCCAATAAAATATTAATGTAATCAGATGAAATTATTTGCCTTCCAGCCCCACATTTGGTTTCAAGTCAATGTCGTGCGTGCTATTGTTCTAAATGAGTACATGGTTCTCCAAGGAAGTAAGAGGTGGTGAGGGAGCAAAAGGTGACAACTTTAAAATGATACTTGAAGTAGCATTACAAACTGCTACACAGCATTACCAAGTACTGCGTGTTCCTCTGGCCTAGGCCCCCAGAGCCTGGAATTACCACCCCAGAGATCTCAGAAACTTCCTAGCAGAGAAAAGTATTTGAGACCACTATCACACTGTTGCTTTGGTCCAAACATTAGCAGTACTTTAATTAACAGCAGCATAGCTATAAACTATGAACATCAAAAACCTCTATTAAAAAAAAAGTTACTTTAACAACACAGTGGCACAATTAGTCACAATTAGTGGAGCTCTAGACTGCAAGTGATTAAAGCAGGTCTAGATAAAGAAGGCAAATTTGCCTAAAAATGTTTCCATTAAAAAGAGTTGACCTTTTTACCCATTAAATCCAAACATTAATCTGGAGATGAAAATCAAGTTACAATTGAACAGAGGCAATTACATTTCAGTTTTGGTTGATGGCAAGCTCAGATTTCAAATCTAATAGTTATTTTGTGACCTCAGGCACCTCATCTAAAGTTCTTTCCATCTCTAAATGAAGATAATATTTTCCTGCCTTTGTAAAGAGCTTCAAACCCTTTGCTGATTTGTTACTGTTTATGTCTACACCCCTGAAAGTGTAACTCAGCAAGATGGCTGTATTTGTACATCTGAGCCTGGGTGGTGTTGTGAACAAAATATTTACTTTATTCATACTCAGATAAATTTTGCTAGAAATATTGCATCAGATGACTTAATGACAGTTTGCTTGCTTGCTTGTTTTTCAAAATTAATCCTAAATAAGGCTCTGATCCTACCAAACTGTACATGTTTGACTTTCTTCACAGAAATCTATCCACCTAAATCAACGAGATCGGTCAGAAACCTCACTTCAGGCTTATGTACACATCTGCACAGTCAGAACTTAGGGGAGCATACAATATGAAAGCAACCTTATTTAAACCAGGTAGTCAACAGGTCCTACATCAACCTTACCTTAATGCCTTTGTCCTCACATATCCTGTCTTGTCACACTCCCTCTGAACTCCCCAAATCCACGTCCTATTAACTTCAATGACAGATGAACTGCACTGTTTGTTCATTCATTGCAGATTGTGGCAATCACCTGAAGAGCTCCTCAGTGCTGTCTGGTCTCTTTCCCTGTGCTTTTAAGGTGTTGAACTTAATAAATAAGAAAAGGAACTAGAGTGCTGTCTGACAGCAGAGTTGATGGATTCAAATTGACAACAGTGAATATACTCTCTGACTTGAAATAAAAAGAAAGATTGGAAAGGTATAACTATTAACAAAACAGCTCTCATTTAGCCTCTACCCTAACAAATTATCCAATTATCTCCCCCTACCTCAAGGTCTGTAAGCATTACCCTGTTTCTGAGGGACAGCTATAACTTAATTACTGTACGTGAGTGGGGAAAGAAGATGGCATTTAGCAACGAGGTGTAGGGCATGGGAACACATCCAGATTTTGCTAAGCAGTATGACAGCACAGCCACTGGTATCGAGTATATTTGTGTAGCTGCAGGAAAGTCATTAGAAGGCTCTCGGTGAGGTGCACGTCAGTGAAAGAAGAAAGAGAAGTCACTCATTCATTTCCTCTCGTGCAGCAGATGCTATGATTAAGAGCTTCAACAAGGTCGGGGATGAACTGTGCCAACTGTGACATATGGAGGCCCTTTTCCTTTTGACTTTTCTGCTTGCACAGACCAGGCATTGCTTCCTGCTCACAGAAAATAACCAAAGTACCCTGCCAGAAACAGGTGTCAGAGAGTCAGACTTCTTAAAGGTGCTAATCCTGTGAAGATTCAAATAGAGGAAAAGGAAATTTTCACAAGTATCAAGCAGCTAACTCTCACTGAAGCCAGAAAGCACAGCCCTGGTACCAGAGCCCAGAAACACCCGTGTGTGTTTTTGTGTCAGGCTGTACCTGCCTGAGGTTGTTGCAGCCTGACCCCCACTGCACAGCTCTGTGATACACTCTCATGCATTATCAAATTTCTCACTTGGGAACGATTTCTCTGTCCTAAACTGTGTACATGATTTTGAAAACACGGGTGAGGAGGTGAGGAGTCAAAGTACTTGCAATATACCCTGCATCATCACTGTTTGCTTGATGTGGCAGAAGGCGGGTGGTTTGGTACACAAGTACCAATTGTCTTCAGGAGCAAGCTATTTTTCCCACATCACTAACTCCTGAGAATATGATGGAATATCCTCTCCTGTAAAGAAAGTGATTTTTCTCACTTTTTCTTAAGCTGTTTGGGTCATATTTCTTATGTAGTGGCCAAAAAGTTCTGGGCTTTTTCAAAGTCTAAAGAAAGCCGGTAAATGTACATGACGGTCATGTGCGTAGTCACCAGAAGCACTGGTATTTCTGTACTGCAGCTGAAATCATCAAGATCATGCTTTAACTTTCCTCTGCAGGTTCCCAGGGAGAACACTGCCCACAGAGATGCAAAACTAGAAGTACAAAGCAATGGATTGTTTTCATCTTGTATGAAGGACACAAAGAGCATGCCTGCACTTGCAAAAAATAAATAAAAATTGATTTAACTATGACTCTGGGCTGTTACCAAGAATGCTTTCAAAACTTCCAAGGTGTATTTGCAAGATTTCCTCTTTTGCTCTGCTGTGAGCAAAAAGCGATGTGGAGCAACTCAGTATCTGGCTGAGTCTCAGAATGAGAGAGCCAGGCATCTCTGACAGGACCTTGGATCATTTATACAGAAAGAGTGACGTGTAGGCAAAATCAGAAGTATTATCTAGGGGGAAAGTCCTAAACAGTGTCTGAGGCCTTTAGATAAACACGTAACTGAAGACAAGCCTGAAATAAAATTCACCTCTTCAATAAATAAATAAATAAAAACACCAGACTACAAAACATATGAAAGCTGTTATGGACATGTTTTCTTATTCAGTGACTTTTTGTTTGTTTGTTTGTTTCTTTGCTAGGCAACACTGACCTTTTGCAGGAAAGCAAGAAAATGATCTGTTTTTATGTTCCCTGATACAGCCAATGCACTGAGGTGTCTCAGACAAGTCAAGGCAAAGCTTAGAAGTCAACCCAACAGAGATTCAGAAAAGTTTGGGGTTTGTCCTTTTTTTTCTTTTTTTTTTTTTGACTTCCGACCTAATATATAAGAGAAGCCCAACTCTAAAACTTCATTCTTCTGCTATTTTTCACAAGCTTGTAATGTGAACTGCCTGCAACAAATGCATTGGAGATTATTGATTTCATAAGCATCCTATGATACTACTGCAAATTTACTTTTGGGAAGCAATATCATTGTGATTTTAAGTCTACAGGTTTGTCGTGGGTTACACACTTTTTACTAATAAAAAGTCTGTTGTGATGTCAAAGTTAAAGTGAACTTAAGGTGAAGCAATATATATAGTCATTGAAAGGATGTGACACAAATTTCTCTTTTTTTCTGGTGTTGTTTGTTCAACAGAAAATAGAAGAGGTAGGGAACATGGGTACAGAATAAGGCTATGCTTTCTATTGCACAGGAAAATTTACCGAGTAACAAAGACACAACTTGAATTGCACAACGAAAATCAACTGGTACCTAAAACCCCTACATTTTATTTTGTAGAGTCATTTAATTGAAAAACAGCTCACCTGAGTTAACATGCTGTCCAAAGATCTCTTTTGGCTGCACAGAAGAGCACTTAAGCAGGCAAAGTGACAATTATGTGGATTACGGTCAGATGAAGCGTCCAAGTGCCTCATTTTGACATCTTGTTAAGATGCTCCTATCTGAAAGTTAAACCTGTAGCATTAAGTATTTTCAAGACTACAGAAAGTAATGCTTTTGAGTCACAGGAGCTGTAGGAAAATTACTTGATGTTTTTCTTTATGAATTTAAAACACCATTCCTTCCCACTAGATCTGCCAGGAACCCACAGGGAAATGGGGAGCAAGCAAGGGTAAAAAGTAATAAGAAGAAAACCAAAAGAAAATCATTGTGCGCTTGCATTAATGAAAACTTTTTCTTTGGGGTTGGGTGCAGACTAAATGTCATGCCAGAGTAGTAGCAACTAAATATTAAGCATCTCTAAATCTACACAAATTAACATATTTCTAACTGAGTAGTAACATCTCTTAGCAAGCAAGAGCAAACTTGTCCTGTGTAAACTGTCATCTGTGCTTGATTTCCAGTCTCAGTGCTTGAGAGAGACATTTGTGTGACGTTTGCTCTCTCAACAATACTCTGCTCTCCAAACCATGGAAAGAAGCCTCGTATCTCAGGGTCTGGAACATTGGGCTGATGGCACTGTCGTCTTCATGCTTTGCCTTGAACCCTGGCCTCACCGATATATGTTATACTTATCCTGCTGGCTTAGTTGAATTGATCTGAACTAATGGATCTGCTCATGGTCATTACCATTGCAGCATTTACTAGCTTAAAATGTCCAAAAAGGCTTTGATTACATTTTCGTGTGACTGGGGTCTGGAAGAAAGAAAAGACTGAAAGAAGGAAAAAAATAAATACAAAATGAAAGGGAAAGAAAATGAAGATACATCAATAGATTGAAAACAATTCTCTGTTACAGAGAAAAATTATACTGCATAACACACACACCCCAAACTAAATCTGAAAAAAATGGTTAAATCTGAACCAGTATTGTGCATACAGCCTGCTGAAGAGCCTGGATCAAAAAATGCAAAGAGAAGTGACAACATGAATATTGAGATAATGAATCAAACAGAAACTACCCGTCAGTATTGTTTTGTATACTTTATGAAGTGACTGTTTGCATCACCAAAAGAACACAACAGAACTAGGTGCAACGCACAAAAGACTATTCAGAAACACTTCTCCTCAGCAGAGAAGTTGAGAGATCACCCACCTTAGAGAAAAAGCAAGCTGGAGGAGACATCACTTGAGTACATAAAATAGCAGTGACACAGGGATCACGGCAGGTCTTCAGATCTCCTGGTCACCTGTGTCCAACATGAGACAAAAAGGAGAGAAATTGAAAGATGGGGAACTCAATCCAAATTGTATTGTAATTATATGCAATTTAACCAGGAAAGTCATTTTCTCAACAGCAAGGTAAAACACAGCATTCAGCCAGATTTGAAACAGAAGGACAGGAAAACTGTGCAAGTCTGGAGAATATCTGATGATATGCACTGATGGGCAGGGGCTGTTCAGCTCCAGCTCTTAGAGAAGAGGATTAAACCCAGAGCTGCAGGCAGGTAATACAGTACCCCTATTCATTGGCCTATTCATCTATTCTTCTCTAGCTAAATATAACCATACAAAAAGCCAGACGCACAGGTAAGCGTATTCAATATAGGCAAATCATATACATTTCATAAGTAAAGGACAATTTTAATTATCCATATTTGTGGAATATTTACTCTTTCAGACAGGGAAGAAAAATGCCTTCCAGTACTTTGCAATTGAATTTTCAAGCTGTAAGCAATTCCTAAAGGGCAGTTTTTAATAGATACAGTTGAACTTTGCAACTTCTTTTTAATTGATTTATAGTCTTTGTTGTTTGTTTGTTTGTTTCCTTGTAGTGCAGATTTCTGAATTCTACTGTTTCAGAGAAAGAAAAGAAAGACTGGGATGAAGCAGCACATTTTCAGGTATTTCCTTAGTCAGGGGTAAGCAGCTGCGAGCCGGTGCAGGCTTACTAACAGAATGGAGTCCTGAAATTTCTGCAGAAGGGAAAAAATCAGACAGCTTCATCTCCACGCTCCCCCACACGTGCTTCTGAAGTCCCGCGCCAGGCATCCCCTGCAATCAGCATTCAGCGATATCTCATTTTGGACATGGAGTGAGTGTACATTATGGGCTAGGAGAAGCAGAAACAATTTACTTCTGTGTATTTAGCAGTAAAATAGAAGTAATATTTTTTCTCTGTGTAAGGCAGACATTAGTTCGCAGTTGTGGCTTACTTTACTGTATTTTCCAGTTGTGAAACCAACTTGGACCAGCTTGGTTCAGCCAAAGTCAAATGTTTATGCAGACATTTACCCCTTGTTTTTCTCTGTCAAAATACCCAGTGCCCCTCCACTCTGATCCTCATTTCAGACACCATCTTTTTACTTTATTTACCTTAACAGTTTTTTTCTCTCTTCCCAATTGCTCCTGTCTCTTACTCTGCCCAAGTTATTTTGAAAATGTATTTCTACTTACACCAGAACAACAATTATCCAAGGTACAGTTATTCTATTCCGCCACGTGCCTGGTGACAGGACAAGGGGGAATGGGCTAAAGTTGCACCAGGGGTGTTTTAGGTTGGATGTTAGGAAGAACTTCTTTACTGAGCGGGTTGTGAGGCATTGGAATGGGCTGCCCAGGATAGCGGTGGAGTCCCCATCCCTGGAGGTCTTTAAAAGACGTTTAGATGTAGAGCTTAGGGATATGGTTTAGTGGAGGGCTGGTTAGTGTTAGGTCAGAGGTTGACTCAGTGATCTTGGAGGTCTCTTCCAACCTAGATGATTCCATGATTCTGTGATTCTGTTAGCGGAGTATTTCTCAGGTACTCCCAGTTGCTAATAGATTCCAGCTGCTCTCTCTCAAGACAAAGAAAATACCCCACACAGCTAACAATGAGGAGCTCTTGTGGCTTTGTTTCAGTGAGTCTTCTCACTAACTTTGGTGTTAGCCTTTATTTAGAACTGAACTCAAGTAATCTTACATTATACTTCTAGACCGATTTTTTTTTAACAGCTACACAAAATGTCCTACTTCATTCCTAAAAGGCAGGGAGTTAGGAATGTTAAGGAATCAAAAAGATGAAAGAAACTAGGTATCTGCAAATTGTCAAAAGAAAAAAAAAAAAAGGCTGCTGGTGATAAAATCTTTCTAAGGCTTATTGTACAGTGAGCAAGATTTCTGGAATTCTTCAAGAAGTAGCCATGTTATCTAAAACGGACAAAAATGAAACAGCATCATTTTCTCCAGAAGCACACAGTTTGTCTAAGTAGCAGTGCATTTTGTCTTCAAACAAATCTGTAATCCCCTCTATCTCTGGCTGATTCTGTGAAGGCCATCAAAGGGATGGTGGTTTATGCAGGGGACTGCTACCGGGCTGTTGTGAAGCCTCTGACAGAAATACCAGAGAAAGAAAGAAAGCGAAACTGCGCAGAGCCGCACACGTACTTTAAAACCTCCCAACACCAATGTTCAGTTTCAAAGCAAACCCTGACGTTGGGCCAGGCCCCCTCCTCTGTGAAGCTGGCGAGGAAAAGGTAAACGACATCTTAATAAACCATTTTTGCAGAAGTCTGCCTCATGTGTCACAAGCATTAGGATACCCAAGGGCTATCAGAATGGGGCCGTGTGTTTAAACATAAAGAGATATGGTGGACAGCTTATTGGACATGAAGTCAGAATCCCTTAGCTGGGCCTCACAAGAAGGGTTGTAATGGTCCAAAAATATATCCTGAAGTAAATTAAAGTTATTCATTTACCATCTCTTTCTGTTGCATCAAAATCAGTCAAAAAGAAATAGTGAAGGGTAGTGAGTGAAAGGAAACCGTATTTCGATAACTGATTGAAGCTATTAGCTCATAGTCCCTGCTCTTAAGGAGATGCCTTGCTATGGCTGTGGACGTAATTTCAATGAGAGTTCAGCAGGTATCGCCAGGGGAGCAAAAGAACCAGCAGCTGATTCTGTCCTTGATTCAGTCTGGCCAAAAATAAAACAAAATGAAGCAAGCCAAAGCACTAAAATAAATGAGAGGCAACTCCTCCTGCTCGATATAGTTTCAGTGTTTTACCACCACAGTGAATCTGAACCTCAGTTTTCCCAGCCCTGCTGTCCAAAGCTTTCCATTACACACAAATAACAGATAACAATCAACCCAGGGTGCTTAAAATGACTGCGCACAGCTGGTAGATCACTCTTTTTCTAGCATACTCTTTATCAATTTTTGCCCTTAATACATATTCGACCTGACGGTCAGACTACCCACTGACCCAGACTCATCAGGATGAGAGGAAACAGACCGCTGTCAATCAAGGGCGCAGCTGGTTTGCTCCCTGCAAGGGATTCGGAAGGAACGGCTGAATCTGTCTACGAGTGCCTTTTCCCAAGAAATAACTGTGTGCTTGTTGTGCCCAAATAAATATATTTCACTGCCTGTGTGTAACTGCTGGTTTTACAGAGAGTCATGGAGGTAAAAGATTAATTAAGTTGTTCCTGGCATACATTTCGGGAAACTTGAGCTTCCCAAAATAAAGACAAATGTTGTGGGCTTCATTCTTTGCTCCCTTCCGTTTGCTCTTCCATTGGTTCTTACGTTTCAAGGGGGTGAAGCTGTGCTCAGGACATTACAGCTCCTGCTTCAGAGATTGCAAATCATCAGCCCAGCTGTTTGCACATTGTTTATGACCTGCACCAAAGCACAAGGAATGGAAATGCCACATGAACAGGCTGGCTGCAGAGATTTCCAGTCCAGATTTGTAGGCCCAAGAGGTTTAGATAAGGTTAGGAAAAGCACCAGCATTCGACATTGCACAGAACTAAGGGCAAAAAATAAATAAAAAAGAATAGCTCCTTCCAAGTAGGGTTAAATAGGACAGATATTACTAAACAATCATTCTATACTAATTTCTCTCTGTATACACACAGATCTAGTTTTCCTCTGTTTGATTTAATTGAAAAAGGTCATCATATAATCTTCATAACTGTGGTTTATGGAATGGCAACAAAACAAAACACAATTAAACTCTGCTCCCCTGAAAGCAACGTGAGGTCTGCCATTAATTTCAGTGTAACCATGATTTCACATTTGAGTCGTTTTTCATTTGGGACATTTAGAGCTTACCAGCAGAAGTTCTGGTTTCACTGCTCTCAACCTTTTCAGAGCTAGTCCATTTTATATCTACAGTAAGCTGATCAAAGCCAGCTCATTAATTGCTTTTTTACAAAACAATGCAAGACCCATTAATTTTGAAACTGAGCCTACATTATGAATGTTCTTGTGGTTTACACTGAAGATTGATCTGGTATCTATTTATTAGTGCAGTTCTATGTACTCTAACTAATGACTCTTTAAGTCTTCAGACTAATGATTTCTTCACATGTTCTCATGCAGGAGTATTTGCCACTAACTTCACAGAAAAGTGGGTTCATGAAATAAATGTGTATTACTCTGAGAGGAAAAAGAAAAATCAATGAGGTTAAAACATCTGCATAACTTAAAGGTCTCCACTGATACAAATATACATGCTTTATATGAATAGGCAAATGAATATGATTTCAGCAAAAGAGGTGAATTTCTAACATTTTTGGCTGCTTTATGATTCAGAAATGTATTAAATATTTTGAGTCACACCCCATTTCTCTTATTTTTATTCTCAGACACTCTGGCATCACTCAGACCTGGTGAAAATTGCTCCCTGGCTGCTCAAGTGGGCAGACAGACAACTGGCATTACTGGCAATATGAAGGGACGTGACCCTGAATATATAAGCTAAAAAGCCCTGGTTCATTTACACTTCTATCACACCAGAATGATGGCATTTTATTCCTAATTTACAGAGATCAAGATGGCTATATCCAAGCGCTGATGACGGATCACTGTGAAGGTAGTATGTGATCTAATTGTTGTCACATACAATGGTGTTTACTAATGTACAATTTTAAGAATTACTTATGTTCAGGCATTTTAACTCAAAGCAGACAGTATATTGAACCTTTAAATGTAGATACACCCAGCATATCAGCACCTATTTATTTTTAACTCAGTGTGTACAACAACCTAATCATATCATTACACATTATAAATACATTGCTGTACATGATAAGCATGCTGTGGTATGTAAGAAAATTGGATTGCATATTTACCCTAATTATTTGATGAGATATCATTATACTAATTAACTATATAGATGATGATGAACTATATTTTATTATTTATCTTTCCACTGAACTATGCTTGCAATTGCAGAAGCTTTGTAGCATTATAATGTAAGCTGAACTTTGAAACAAGAGAGCAAAAACAATTCTAATATCATTTGGAAAAAGTACACTTGACTAGAAGTCATATAGAGAAAGGGACGGGGAGGATGTGCAATTTTGAACAGTTATGTAAATCAGTCATGAAAAATCATTCAGATGCCGAACCCCATGCCTTGCCTTGATGACACTCATATGTCACTGGATTGTCATTTTATAAATTCTATGAGGCAGAAAATACAAAAAGGGAAGCTATGCAACTGCGGTGTCCTCAAATGGGCACTCTGAAGGCCGGTAGATGTTCCCACTCATCCACTATGGACACAGTGAAGTTCTAAACATCCTTGCCATAAAAATGCTGTCCTCGCCCCCTTGGATACAAAAACAATTTGCTTAGAAGCCCATAGGATCCCCAGTGCAACCCCAGGTCTGCAAGAAATGGCAGTGTTCATGCAGCTCTGGAAGGCAGAACAGATGGGAGGCATGCTACCATGCTACTGGAGTCATTTATCTTTCGAGCACAGCCTTGGTTGGGGCTGCAGTGAGGTTGGTGCTGCAAAAGCACCAACTTACTTGAGGAAGCTGGACTTCCTCTAGTTGGACTACCTCTAAATATCTGAAGCCCAAACCCAAATGCAAATCTCTACCTGCCTTTCTACATGTGCTATTATACGAGAGCAGTGTCAAGCATTAATATTCATTGATAGGAAAAAATAATTGAAATAGAATAATTTATTTCAAAAAACATCTTTCATCAGGGCAGAATCAACTGTGAGCACTGCTCATCAGGACCATTTACCCTACAGGTCATTTCTTATAAATAAGAAATACATGTAAATTGATATTTAATAGGAATCCTAGCAATGCTATTTGAAAGCTGCTTTAGCCCCTAGTTGTTTTTGCATCTAGAAACACTGCTGTCAAACCCTCCAGTTTGATAGTCACTGGTGGAATAAATATTTTGAAATTCTCTTTTTGTCCGCTGGTTAGATGGAAACAGAAGCAGGATGATGGCTGTGCACAGCTCAGCTGCACTTGCAGTCTTTTGATCTTACACTTTGGTTCAGATTTTTGATCTTTGATTCCCACGTCTGTTTTCCTGCCTCACTGCTTGTTAACAGCAGTGCCTGGGACAGTTGTTCTCACTGGAGGAATTCACCGAAACCTAATGCTGCCTCTCCATTTGTGCTTTCCATCCCTTGATCCTAACCCTTTCGCATCTCATGCTACACAGAGCACGGTGCCAGAATTGGCCTTCCAAAAACTGAAATGATTTAGCACAGCCTACAAAATGTCACTGGTACAATTAAATGTAAAATGGGAAAAATACACCATCACGGAGAAATATCCTTGGAAGAACACCACAGAAACCTTTCTTTCATATAAAAATAAGAGACTGTTGCGTGCAGGGGAAGCACTAGGGGAGTTCCTGCTTCCAATTTTCTTTACTCTTATGAGGCAAGAATGCTTCACACTGGGCCTCTGAGTCTCTGCTAGGCACTTGTTAGAGCAGCTGGCCTGATGACAGAAAAAGGGAAGGCCTGAGGCACCTGGGATGAATTTTATGCCAGAGACCATCATATGAGTGGCCTTTTGCCTCCCTGTTTCATTGTGTATGCCTGTAACCTACTCTGGACTATGGTATCACAGATATAGCTTGAAAAAACAACAACAACAGCAAAAAAGCCTACAGACTTCAGATAGCTAGCTGTAAGTCATACATACATACATAAAAACGCATGCAGGCATGCATGATGCCCAGTTACATATATTTAAGCAAAATATAATATTGGTTTTACCATGTACCTGTAATACCTTGAAAAACCATAGCCTGCTTAGAAGAAACTGGATAAGCTAGATACTCACATATCCGGGAAAAGGGAAATGCAGCACAGGCATTTGCTGCTTCCTTCACAGCCGTTTCCTACTCTGTGATTTGCTCAAGAGGCAATCCTAAGGGGAAAAAAATAACAACACTGCCCTAAATATTTTTCAAAACATCTGCCGGTCCTCTACTTTGCCGTATGTTCTCATGTTTAAACTGTGAATTTGAATGCCATCATGAAGCTGCCTGCCCCCAGAGAAATACAAAGGAGAGGGTTCAGCAGAGAATTTGATGGTCCCTGCAGGGCTCAGGCCACAGCCAGCCCTAGCAGAAGGAGGATTCTCTGCACCGAGCATGCAGCTCCCTCTCATCCTCCCAGCACCAGCAGCACTGCAAACCTGGCTAAGCTCAGTTACTGCCATCTTCACCTGCTGCCCTGAAAGGTAAATTAAGCCTTTGGCAAATAGGTGTGAAAAGGAAGATGATAAAACAGGTATAATAACACTTAGAAGAAAAAATCTGTGTGTGCAGCATTGCTTTTCTCCAGAGAAAGGCATGAGTGAGGGTGGAGTGCACATTTGCACTCCACCAACAGTCATCAGAGACTTGCTTCTTCACATTTGAACAAATGAACCAATACTTTTAAAGGAATCAAAATACGCTTGCAAGTCAGTAAGAAACTAATTTATTTATTTATTTTAATGCCCCTCAGTGAAAACTCACCCTTTTCGGCCTTAGTCTCACAAAGGAAAGACAGGCTGGCTTTCCCCTGTCAGTCCTTCAGCTTTTGGTGGCTGAAGGAGCGGGCAGAGAAAGAGGAATGGGAAGGGCCACGGCCAAGAGGAAGGCTGGATTTGGCCTATCCATCTTTCAGTGCGGCACCTGCCAGCCCAGCACTGATCCCCACCTCCGGCCGTTCTCTGCCTCCCCTGGGGTGGCAAGGATCCCACGGCTCGAGAGCCACCGGGCAGCTGGGCCAGCAGCACCCCCCTGCCGCCCTGCAAAGCCCCCGCCTGGATACCTAAGGCCGAAGGACAATTAGGATGTCATTTGAAAGACATACCCAAAACAAGATGGTATGAAAAAGGTGAGCCGTTCTGAGGTCAGCTCCCATAAACAGCACTAATGATCTTCTGAATAATGAGTTAGGGAAGAGCAGCAGCTGGGGCAGGAAGACCAGGAGTTAGCGTGAACACAGTTAGTCTGGCTGCCAAATTAAAAACAACAAAAACAAATTAACCAGTCCCTTAAAAGGGCAAGTACTGCTTAAATGGCAATGCTGATAGATTTTCATCTCAAAAGCTGTTTTGGATGTCTCTAATAATTGCCTTGCATAAAATAAATCTCACTCTCTTGTTTCACTGTTTGATGGCTGAAATATAATCATAAAGGTCCTGAAAGTCTGAAAAAGCAATTAGTCTTGGCTTTTTCTGGGTCTTGTCAACTCTGGTAAACAACTGATCATATCCCACAAAGACCAGACAAAACGAACCACTGAGTCCAGCTTCTTAGGTCTTGTTCTGTGGCAATAAATCCACCAGGATAAAGTGTGTGTGGAAGAACCTTTTACATCTGTTTTCAATAAATATGGGTCTGTTGCCATTGCTGAGAAGAAATCCTCTCTGGGATGAACCATGGACACTTCGACTATCTTTCCAAGAAAGACATCCTGAAAGTTAAGGACTAGGGCATGGAGTGGGGGTTAGGTTTGGTGTCTTCAACCTGCAACTTGGGAAGGCATTTTTATTCAGGTTCAAACACATCTCACTGTGCCATTTGCCTACCTGGGATTCTGGGATTGATGCCTGTTGGGCTGCACGCTTTCAACACACACTGGGACCTGAAGTCATAAACATGCAGAAAAGCAGCGATGCTGGGTACAACCCTGCAGAATCTCCCAGATAACTTTTGCTTCACAGACACGTGCTGTCTTCCTGTGCCTGTCCAGAAGTACCACAGCAATTATGTGAAAGACATTCACCTCAATTTCATACTCAATTTCATACTTCATACTTTCATACTCACATTCATACTCAAAGAGATGCTGGTTTTTTTTTTGTTTGTTTTGTTTTTTTTAAAAAAAGGCAGAAAGTGTCCCCTTGGGTCCAGTGCTCTGAAGCTAGCAATGCCAAAAACGATCTCACCCCAAAGCCCAGAGCAGAGCCTAAACAAATCCTGGCATACATGCTGTTCGTCATGGGCTTCTGGGGTGTTTTATAAGCAAGAAATCTTCTCTCTGTGTGGAAGTCCGGGCATTTAGAAGCCAACAGACAAACTAAGATTAGAATTCATTAAGATTAGGTTAAATTTTCCATTTTGATATATCTGTTGTTTTTTTTTTTTTCCTTTTTCTTTTTTGTTTTTTTTTTTTTGTTTTTTTTTTTTTACCCCACAAAACAGCACTGGCAGTCTAAGTTGGCAGAAGGCACATATTTAGCATGAACTCTCCTTGGGACAAACTATTACTCCATAGTTCAGGAGTGAAGGATCTTTAATTGAATTCCTTATAACCAGTGAGATGTCCAAAATGCCTCTTTGGACTTACTACTCTTTCCACAGCCTGGGCAGCTTGCAGTTTTTGAATTGTGCAAGAACTCGAAGCCACAAGGAGCCAGGTGACCCTGTAAAACAGTAACACATTTTGTATCATAGGAAAAAAAAATGCACATTCGTTAGCAAAACTATCACCCAAAGACCTACTTCTCAGTAAAGGAATTCATGCCTTTGCAAACTGGACTTCATCGGCATAAGCAAGTAAAAGTACTTTGTGATTACAGCCCAAGAAAAAAGGAAAAGACAAATAAAAAGACACAATATTCCTTCTCCCTCACTTCTATGTTGTAAGAAGAAGTGAGAGGGCAGTAGCCTATAGCAAAGCCTTATCTCCTCTCATTTGTCAAAACTTTGAAAACTTTGAAAAGCTCCAATTTTCAGGTTTACATTTTCTATTTCCAAATGCAAAAATGTATCCTCACAGTATGACCCCAACCCTGTGAGCTGTGTAAGAAGTTTCTTTAAGTGGGGAAAGGTAAACTGAGCTGTTTTTGTCTGTTCATTTATTCAGCTTTTATCCCTTGAGGCTAAACTATACCATCTCTCTTCTGTGCATGGCTCTGCTTCTCATTTTAGCAATTTGCTTATCTTCAGGCACTGTATTAAGCTTACTGTCGGAAATCTGGAATTTCCGAACTCAAAAGATGCACTGATTCATTACGCTTGATAGCTATCATGCACTAATCCAAATCCTACCTCCCATCTGCTTGCAGGCTAGTCTAATGCTCCTCCATCACACCTTATCTACATGAGTCGTATTTCTACCCTTACTGATGTCAGAAGACCTGTACCTGTGCTGCAGATAATGCCCTTTTTTCATTTAAACGAGTGAAAAATAAGATGAGGTAGGGGATGTAGATGCAGAGTATTAAATTAGGGAGAGTAACTGTAAAGAGTTTGTAGTTTCCCTACCTGTACCACAGGGTTTATGGGTGAGGTCTGAAGCTTCAGGAATTGTATGTGGAAGTGCAAAATGTTTGACACTCTCTTCCCTTTTGGAAGCAAGATACAAAGCACGTTTGTCATATCCCATTAGGAAAAGCACCTAATTCAGCTGAAGTGATAGAATGCAAATTGTTTAAGTGGCCGCGGTCTCCCTGGGGTGCAGAAGTGGTGCTGCAGGGAGCTGATTACCGAGGCTGCTCCTACACAACGCGTGGGAGAGCTCTGCTGAAGGGTGCCTCCCTGGCAGGTGCCGCACGGGAGCTGACTTTCGAGCTAACATACATTATTCATGTCCCTTTTATCAGTTGTTACCCTTACTTTGTCCTCTGCTTGATTTTGGTTCCAGCTGCCAAATTCCCTGGTGTCTTTCAAGTACAGCTGATAAAGTGATATTTGAAACACATTTGTAGTTATTTGACTTTTGCTAACAACTTCATCCATTTCAGCACTTTAATATTTCCTATGGTTAAATTATGGGAATTATTATGGTTGTTTTATCATCACAAAGAATGCTCTAAATTCTTTCTGTTCCACTGGAGTTCTGAAATTATTTCGACATTTTTAAATCCCAAGAGTTATTTCTAAGATACAATGGAAATGTTCAGTGGCTTCCTTCTGTCTTTTCTTTAGCTTTTCAGTTAGTGATAATATGCTTTACAAAGTAGTGCCCATTAGCTACATGTATATGCTATTGTAAAACAGCTAAAGAGAGTGCAATCTACTATTATAATCCTATCAGAGCAAAAATGTTTGGGATTTCCTTTGCAAAATGCCTTATAAAACCTGTATCATAAGAATTTTCTATTAACAGCAGAGAGGCTTTAAGCCAACCCCCCCAAACTTTTAACCCCTTTTTGAAATATAAAGACACACAAATTTACATTGCAATGCACAAAATGTAACCACAAAGAAAACATTTTCCAGCCAACTACAGAGAGACCAGAACTGATTCCTCTTTGGACTTTCCCTGCCATAAACATAAAGGACTTCATTCAACACTGACAGAGCTGTGACACCTGTACTACCCAAGGACCTGTCCCCACAACTTTCCAAGTGAATCTTTGACCCATAGCTGTGTGTCAGCTGTAGTTAAACATACCACGTTAACTGCTGCTTCTAAAGATTTAATATGCCCAGAGAAAATACCCATGGTATCCATTCATCCTTCTGCTGCTTCCTAATCCCATTACAATTGCACTGCAATGTTGGAGTGGTTAATTGAGCAGTTACAGAGCATCAAGTACAGCAGAATGAATAGGCGACGGAGAGAGCCCAGGAGTGCTACGAAACAAAAACAGATTGAAGGAGACACTCTGAGCTGTTATGGTTAATTAAGATTCATAAATATTTCAAATTTGGACTGTGACTCCAGTTCTGAGGAAAAGATTATCCCCAAATTAGGGGCTTCAAATCCTGAGCATTTTATCCCAGTGTCACATCTGGTTGAAAGGGTGCGTCAGTCCAAAACATCTGCAGACAAGGTGAGGGGACAAGGACCAAGGCACAGAAAACTCAACAGTGCAGATCTGTGCTGCCCAAGACACCAAGCCAGGAACTGCAGTCCCCAGTCAGGCTGAATTATATTGCTTTCTGCACGCTGTCTCAGAGCTCCAGTGACAGGGTGGTGCTGGGATAGCCTGACAAGGCCAAACAGCTGACAAGCACAGATTTCAAAGCAGAAGGTGGCAACTGGGGGTGTCAGCACAGATGAACACAAGGAAGAAGATCGTGCCCAACTCAGCCAACCGCTCTCAGGACAGAAGACTTTGGAGAACTTAGCCATGGCTGATTTTTGGCAATGAAGGAAAATAACGGGTGGAAACAAAGCCAGGGACTGCTCCTTTTTTGAGGGGTTCCTGACCCCTTCGGTTTGTGTGGACTTTGCCAGGCTGTGCAGCAGCCATTGCCCGGCCAGATCCCACCAACCCTCCTGCTGGAGAACTGAATCTGTGGGGAGCAGAAAGGTGGGAGGAAGAGCAAATGCGACCTGGGAACTAAAAAAGTTCCTGGCATTAGCCACGATGGACAGCTTCCGCTTAGCAAACAAACAAAATCAACATGAAAATCAAAACCTTACCGAAGAAAATATGAAATTAAATTATCTTGTTTCTTTCTTCAATCTGCTGTCTGCATTTCTCATATAACATTTGACACCTGGGCACTGGTGAATTTAGCAACTAGACTTCTCTGTTTCTAGCTACAGCAGTCCAGTCTGGATATGCAAATAATACATCAAAATACTAAAACGGTTGCAGCATTTAATAAAACAGCATCATAAAACGCAACACAATTCTCTTCTGTGCAAGCAGTCAAGGGCAGGCAGGAAGGTGTTCAACAGCCACACAAAATGAGAATGTGTGACCACAGGCAGCACTGCCTAAGTAAATGCAACAGTCAAAAGTCACTTGCTGTGCCTGTTCCTGGAACAGCAGAGCTTCTTGTCAAGCACTTACTCTCCCGCTTTTGCTGGTGTTTATAGACTTGCCTTGCACGTTTCTTTCAAGAAGATCATGGTGGGATCCAGCAATTAGGTGTTCCTTTGCCTTGGGCTCCCAGCGGGTCTGATGTTAAGAGACATGCTCCTTACGCATATCAGGACCTTCACAAAAGGCTGCATTTTCTTTTTAAAATAAAAACATCAGAGCAAATTTTAGGAAAACTTTTTCACCCTGTGAACCTTGGAGATTTCAACATTGTATCTCTGCTTATCAGGAGACTGGCAGGATCTGCCCCAAAGCTTAAGGTATGTCCCAACTCTCATGATGAAGCTGGGCTGATGTGCAAGAAGGAATATGAGATTTATGGCTCCACAAGGAGTTTGCATGGAAGATAATACAGCTCTATAGCCTGTAATAAACTCTATGGGGCCCAAGTACTCAGCTGGGAGCATGGGGATGCAATGATTCTGACCTTTGCTCCCTAATATGCTCATGAGCCAATTCTGAAATCATTAGATAAAAAGTGTTCTGAGAGCAAAGGCTCTAGGTCTTTGCCCTAAACACTCAATAACCGCCTGTTTGTCCCTCTTTTTCTGTCCTGAAGTGAGTAAATCTCTCTCACTGCTTTCTAAAGGACAGCCAACTTCAATGGGTTGATAGAAGTGACAACTTCTAAGAAAAGATCAGTATACTTCCCCCTAAAGTAAAAGGAAAATAAAAAATGAAACAAATTCATAAATACAAAATAAAAAACAAAAGCATGCAATTAGTCCTTACAGCAGGTATAGAACTCCAGCTCTTATGACAAGATCTGAAAATACTTGAAAGGACAAACAAATACTTGTAGCCACAGTTTTTCTTCTTAATATGCTGCTCAAAATGTTGGCTTTGCCAGAAACTGAAGGAACGAATGCTAAGTGTAAAAAATGTCTCCTGAGTACATGCCGAAGTGTTTCTATCTGAACAGATGTCCTCCCTTTTCTATTATAAAGCAAACACGCTCTTGCATGACTCAATTAATGCACGAACATGATATACCTACTGAAAACTAAATAATTGTGTTTTTCCCTTCTTATATTATTACATATGCCAAATAGATGATCATTTTGAATGCAATGCTTTATTAATCAAAAATGAGGTGGTTGCCTTTCTCAAAGCCATTAAAACTTAATGTATCCGACTGCGGATCACCTAGCATTGTATCTTTGATGTTTTGTACTTTTCCTTACATATGACAATTAGTTAGCCCTTTGCTTATGCTATTTCCCCAAGAAAGTTATGCATTAAGTTTTAAAGTAACGAAGATATGTGAGTGTATACACGAAAAGTTTCCTGCCTATGAGTGATCTTGATTTGATGGATATATTAAATTAAGACATTTTTATGTTTACAGAGCTGTGCAGTCCAGAACTTCTCACATCATAGATATTCTCTTACCACTCTGGTGAAATGGTACCCACATAAAACAGTGTGTACTTCAAACTCAACAAGATACGGACACTAGGAGCAGTTACCGGCATCCTCTTCTCAACTGACTGACCAGCTCCAAAACATTCATAGCTGTTATCAGGGCTATGAACTGGAAGTTTTCCTAACAGATACATACCCAATTTCTTTCACAGTAGAAGGTATATTCAAAAAGCAGGTTTTAGAGGCATCTCAGGAATCCAAGTGCAAGTGCTCCAGTACCAAATACAGCTCTTAACGCCAATATTGTGCAGTTCTGCCCAGACACTTCAGTAAAAATATCTGTTGTTGCCACATCAGATAGATCCTAAAACTTCCCTGCAAAACTAATCTGAATTTTAAGACAAAAAAAAAAAAAAGTGTTTTTTTTTACCTTTTATTATTTATCCTAAGTTGTTTAAAAGGAAAGGCAGGAATACAGGCTTTTGTAAGCCTGCCACATCTAAATAATGACCTCTGAAATCCCATCGACAACAAACCGAACAAGCAGGGGTGATTAGAATGTATGAAGGAGTTTTTATAAACCTGCCTCTTGTGCCAGATGATCAGTAGTATGGTATTAGCACAGATACACTGTGTAACACCTGCAGTACCAAAAGGAATAAGAGCAGTAATTACCTCCACAGCATCAGCGGCAGAGCTCCTTCTGCACATGCTCAAGAGGCAGATGCACTGAGCTACGATGTGCAAAGGAGCACAGCAATTTAAATTCTGCCAAATGCTCCATTTTGAACAGTTAGTGATTTTCCTTCACTCTTAAAGGCACCCTCATCCCTCTGTGACATACTTCTGGAGCAACCAGCTCTTCTTTGGCTTGCAGCAATATTCAAAGCTGCACATACAGATGGGCCGTGTAGTTACAGAAAGTAAGGAGATGGGCAATGTCCCAGCCACTATGATTAAAAGTCATCTTTCTACATCAACTTTGGACAAGAAGAGCTTTCCACCACACTGATGCAGAAACCCAGCTCTGAAAGAAAAACAGACGTTCTTTTCCCATTTGTGTGAGTAGATTTTTCTTTCTTTTAAAATTATTAGTACCTTGGTGAACATACTCTCTTCTCCAAAACTGCACTGTCTGGTTTAGAGTCTGCCTTAAAACTTAACCAGCTGTATGTGTTGGGGCAGAGCAGGCTTGGTCCAAGGAGTTCAAGCATCCCTTCTAGAAGGACAAGTTAACTCAGACCGCTAAGGAAAATTATTGTCCGAAAGCCACTAAAATCAATACAATATTAGTTTACCTGACATAACCAAAGAGCACTGGGGGAAAGCACCCGTACAGAGACCAGGACACTGGAGGAAACAGTCAGATACAAACCAGATGACAGGTCTTGTTTTCTTCTTGTGCCCTTCAAGACACTTCTTGTGCTCTTCAAGATATTTGGCAAAACGACTGCTATTGCTTCTGAAAGCTTGCTGAAGGTTGAGTTAAGAGGTAGCTATGGCTGTTCTCAAATGCTGTTTTGGAATAATCCTATTTACAACTAGACCTTGAATATGCATAGGCCTTAAATTACTTTGCTGTCCATGCAGTTGGGAGTTTCAGCCTTTGTGTTTTAGGAGGCACAAGTGTCTCTGAATCACCTGCCCAGGATGCCACGTCTCGAGTCAACCTAAGTACGATACCATGTCCCATTCAACATCGAGCACCATCTACCAGGCACTATGCAACTCTGCACATAATCTGTCGTTCTGAGTGAGTGACACTTCTGAATTAAGAATTTCTTCTGGAGTCAGAGACCATAACACAGATTTGAAAGGGATCTGGGCTCAGGGGCTCAGTGTGCTGCTATCACAATCTCAGCACGTCATCCTTCTCCTAAGGGTAAATTAAAAATTACAAGGAACATCTTTAAATGCTAAAACGTTTTCTGAATATTAAATCATTTTACTATAAATTGTTTCTGAGATGATTATAAATATAAACAAATAAAATTCCCCTTGTTAGTAACTGAGTGTTAAAAGCCAAGAATTCACAAGCAATTTAAGCTCTTAAATAACTTGAAAGGTTTCCCTATTAAATATTGAAAATATTGGAAAACCCTTCCAAATTATAACATCGCAGACCTTGTTAATTAGGATGGTTGAAGTAACACCCTCTATTTCCAAATTATCCCACTTCCCCTTTTCAGGCTGTGTAATTTATTATGGAGTGAATAAATAATTCATAGCTACTCTGAAACCTTGGCCAAGATTGCACAAAATCATTTCTGAACAACACACTGAACTTTGTGCCACTCCCCTGGCTTTGTGTTCAGTGCCCCAGCATCTATGTTTACTGGTTGGCACACTGCTCTCAAACCTGAAATCACCAGTATTTGCACAGGAACACAACTCCACATTCAGCGAACTAAGAATGTATAACACATGCCAAAAACCATGAACAAAACCACATGCTCCAAACATTCTGAAGGAATTTCAGCCATTTTGTCAAATATCTTAAAGCGTGTGAGAAAAATTATGGTAAAATTGGAAATCAGTGAAAGATGTTCATTTAGAGTTTGTTTGGTGTTTTATTAAATATGATGGTAACAGACATCTTGAAAAAAAAATGCTTTCATTTTCAGAAAAATAGCCACTGCCTGAAAAAAAAAAAAAAAAAACAATGCTCATACTCTGGCCACAGGAATGCACACACACCTGAATTTAGGAGCTTAGGAAAAATGGCCAAGTCAAAGATACTCAACATTCCCCATACCTCAGTCTCTAATGTGGTCCAGAAGAAGAACAGAGAAAAGGTAAAAATCTGTTGAAGAATTTATCTCATTAATCATAACGACACCAACAGCACGAGTTCTGCTCTGAGTCCAGAGAAATCTCCAATACAGCACACACCTCTGATTCCCCACTGGGTGAAGTAGGTTAGATATCAATAGAGGAACAAAGACGACTCATGGAATACAGATTCATTGCAGACAGCGCTCTGAGATATGCAAGGTAGCTAATGTATATATCCACTGCTCTCTGTTTTTGTTAATAACATTTACCAGTCAGTGTGAACTAATTTTTCTCTTTTTCACACTCTAAAGCCCAGCAATAGAAAGCTGTAGCCATAGTAACACTGATGCTGTTATTAGGGAGAACTGCTCACATCCACTCAAAAAGAAGCATTTTTAAATTGAAACAACAGCACTGAAATAGCAAGGGTGGGGGCAAGGTATTTGTTACTGTGTTGTAGAAGCAAATAGGTCCAAAAATAAATCAGACAGTTATGTCAAAGAGACAACAAGGCAAAAGAAAGGGGACATCCTAGCCCTGCTGCCATCATGAGTCCACCTTTCACTGACATCAGAAGGGCCAGGACTTGGTGCACAGTTTATCCATGGAGAGTTTTTGAGCAGCTGCTACCATGACTGTGTCTCAGGATAAAAGCAGAAGTACAGTGAAAAAAAGAAACAACAAGCAAACCCAAAAACATTTACAGCAATGCAAACTTCCTGTACCTCCACCCTGAATGCATTACAGGTAAGGGATCGGTGTCACAATTATGATCCCAAAGGCAAGAACATGCTAAAGCCTTCATTGCAGACAGCTGTAGCAGATCCAATGAGGAACTTTTTAAATCACTGAGTAAGAACAGCACGGGCGAAGATGAACAGAATTCCTCTCCCTCTGTGCAATCCCTTTGAAGGGCAGGACCTCCACATTTGGCATGTCATCCAGCCAACTGCATTTTCTCACTTCATCACTGCAGTCTTAACAGCACTATAACCCCACTTACATACTGACAGCAGCATTAGGCAGTTACTTAGACACAGCATCCTCGACGCTCCCTCAACATGACCACGTCCCATGGTGAAGCTGCAGAACAGTGGCCCTGGAGACGTGCTTAAGCTACAATTACTCACAGAATTTCTCACAACAGTCTCATAACTTAAGTGCTTTCTTAAACCAAGGAAAGATCAGAACTGGTAGCAACAGGTAACGCTACCACCTGCAGAAAGCAGAATCACAGAATCACAGAATTTTCTAGGTTGGAAGAGACCTCAAGGTCATCGAGTCCAACCTCCAACCTAACGCTAACAGCCCTCCACTAAACCATATCCCTAAGCTCTACATCTAAACGTCTTTTGAAGACTTCCAAGGATGGTGACTCCACCACTTCCCTGGGCAGCCTGTTCCAATGCCTCACAACCCTTTCAGTGAAGAAGTTCTTCCTAACATCTAGCCTAAAACTCCCCTGGCTCAACTTAAACCCATTCCCCCTCGTCCTGTCACCAGGCACGTGGGAGAACAGGCCAACCCCCACCTCGCTACAGCCTCCCTTGAGGTACCTAAAAAGAGCGATAAGGTCGCCCCTGAGCCTCCTCTTCTCCAGGCTGAACAAGCCCAGCTCCCTCAGCCGCTCCTCGTAGGACTTGTTCTCCAGGCCCCTCACCAGCTTCGTCGCCCTTCTCTGCACCCGCTCAAGCACCTCCATGTCCTTCTTGTAGCGAGGGGCCCAAAACTGAACACAGTACTCGAGGTGCGGCCTCACCAGAGCTGAGTACAGGGGGACGATCACCTCCCTAGCCCTGCTGGTCACGCTGTTCCTAATACAAGCCAGGATGCCGTTGGCCTTCCTGGCCACCTGAGCACACTGCTGGCTCATATTCAGCCGACTGTCCACCATCACTCCCAGGTCCTTCTCTGCCTGGCAGCTTTCCAACCATTCCTCTCCCAGCCTGTAGCTCTGCTTGGGGTTATTGCGCCCCAGGTGCAGGACCCGGCACTTGGCCTTGTTAAACTTCATGCAGTTGACCTCAGCCCATCGGTCCAGCCTATCCAGATCCTCCTGCAGAGCTTTCCTACCCTCAGGCAGATCGACACATGCACCTAACTTGGTGTCATCTGCAAACTTACTGAGGGTGCACTCGATGCCCTCGTCCAGATCATCGATGAAGATATTAAAGAGGACCGGCCCCAGCACCGAGCCCTGGGGGACGCCACTAGTGACTGGCCTCCAGCCACTAGTGCAGCTCGAGCCAGCGAGAGACAGAGGCACAGACTCATTTTGCAGCCTCCCAGTGATGCCAGGGACCCAACGGGAGCAGGTCTGGGAGATGACCATGCCTGACATGCCCCACACAGCCAGTCTGAGCCCTATTTGCCAGTGCCACCGTTAGAGACGAAGCTGCTCACAGCTCCCATCCAAATTTAGCAAAGCTTTTTAATCAGCAAAGCCAAAATCAAACAGCAAAGCCCAGAACACCTGCAGTGATGCCCAGCATGGCACTGGCTTTTCCCTGCCTTTATTACAGTGTTCCCGAGAATATGCCCTGATTTCTTTTAAAACAGTTCCTTTGCATATTCCCTGCTGGGGCAAATGGTAGCACTATAAGTGTCTCGAAAAAGCATTTAATTTAGATTTAATAGGGCAGTAAAAATATCTATGGGTTCTAAAAGAACACTCACAGCAATTTAATGAGTACACAGGATAAATCTGGGCAAGCACTATCCCAGAAACACCGCACAGTGCCGTCTTTGGAGTTCATTATCCTAGGAGATTTACTTGCTTACTTTACATTTGTGATTAAATTTGCAATAAAAGTTGCAACCCAGCTGAACCTCAAACCCCTGTTTTTCACCATGAGTTAGCAAACACAAAAGCAGAAAAAAACACCAGTGCTTCATCAACTCGTACTCATTGCAGGCCCTTACTGAATATAAGCCCCTAGAAGCTCATGTGCTGCTAACAGCCAAGCTACTGCTTCTTGCTTGCCAAATTCATTTACAGTTGCTGCCTCATTGAGAATGTGCTTTAATCATCAGTCCAACCATGCAGAACCTACCCGTGTCTCTACTTTTCCCTCTCTACCTACTTACTCCGCCCTTGGCCCTTTTTTTTCCTAACAGCATTCTTCTCTTTTAACCTGATCATCCCTCTGTGTCTGTTCCTGACTTTGGTCACATTTTGAGCTCTCTTCAATCCCTGTTTTTGATCCTGCTACTTCTGGGCCTAATCCTGCAACTGCCCTGCATGCAGGGCTACAGCAAAGCCTGCCCTCTTCCCTGCAACAGTCCTGAGCAAACAGGAGCAGTCCCAAAGCTCTTCTGTAGCTGTGCAGTCGTCTAAACTGCCCCCAGCCTCAGTCACCAAAGGAAAAAGAATAGGTGGCACACTGCGAAAAGGTGCCTTGGCCTCATGGTTAAACTGCAGCGGGCTGGGGCTTGGGGCTGGCTGTTGCTTTATCCATTTAGATAAAAATCCATGTAGATATCCATTTAGATATCCATGTATCCATTTAGGCCACCTGTCCTGCACTGGATCCTGTTCTGGGCGGTAAGCACCTAACGGCCTCTTGTGCAGAGGACTCCTTGGTGACTGTGACTGCTCCGCTGCTCTGCAAGCATGTTTGGGATCGCACAATGTAAGGTGGGAGCCTTCGGTGGGACTGCGCTCCTGCCTTTGCGTGACACGACGAAGCCCTCTGTGCTGTGGCTCCTTCCAGCACGGCAGCACGGGGCTGCCACCGACACCAGCCCGCGGCCAGCCGGGGCCCGCTCCTGCTCCGGGGCCACATGGGAGGCTGACGGCTCCTTTCTCTCTGCAACATCTGGAGAAACCTTCTTCAGCACTGCCCACAGCCATCCGCAGGAGCAGCTTGCCTTCTCTCACCCCCCTTGGAGTGGGGCACTGATGGGCACCCTATTAGGAGAGCACTTGAAGCTCCCTGTATGAAATGGTGCTTGCAGACACAGCTAACAAATGCATCGAGGGCCTGATTAGGGAAGATGGGCTTTGAAACATACACCTTTGCCACTCGGCTGCTTTGTCTATGAAGTTCAATTAGCAGTACCTACTTCAGAGCAATTGGGGAAAGGAGCATTTATAATTCATTTATATCCTGCATTGGAAGGTATTCAGAGAAAAGGCACCCTAAGTGCACAGCATTGCTATTAATAGCATGTTTTTGCATTGGCTCATAAATACCTGCCCTGCTTCTCCTCTCTCTTTACTTTTCCCCCATTTTCGGGGAAATTACATATTTTAAAAAAAACAAATGCTAATTGGATGAAACCTCAGGAAGGAAATGTTCAAGCAACCTTTGAAAATATGATTTTTTTATGATTATGTTTATTTCAGGCAGTAGTACATGTAAACTAGGAGAAAATGGGAATATACAAATATATAGGATGTCTACAACATAATGGTCCCTTGCAGGAGTAGAAACAATAAATATTTAATAAAAATGCAAATATAAAGCCATCTGGGGTAAAACTTCTGCCATAATTTTACAGGGAGGGACCAAGAGCAGCTGGGTTAACGTCCTGAACTTCCACCAAGAGCAGGGCCTTCAGCAATTCATTCCCTGGCACCTAGAAAAGATCAAGCTGAATGATTCACGTTTTGGCAATCTTTGGCAGTCCACATTCATCATTCCAACCCAGGAGATGCAGTTGCTGCGTATCGTCCTAGCTGGTGTTCCTTGACAAGCCCTCCTGACACACAAAATGCAACAGCAGGATGGGGCCCACCCTCACCGGGCCAGATTCCCTCCCTGGCCCACCTGGAAAGCATTTTTCTGCAGAAAGAGGAGCCTGGTGCAGGGCAGGGGACATAAGCAGGGACAGCATTCGTTTGTTAGCTCAGGCTTGGGCAGCAACCAGCAAGGAGCTGTGTGAGACAGTGGACGAAGGGGCCTGAAGACTACTCATGGTATGTTTTATTTTCTTATCTCTTCAGTGTCTTTCAAGACAGGTGATCCAAATGAATGAGCTCTCTGTAAAAATTAAATACCAAACCCTATTTAACTGATCATATCATCGAGCAGCTAACAGGAAGCATAAATCATCTTACTATCTGCTTTCGTTGCGAACAAAGGCTTTTTCTAGACCTGTTGTTTAATTCAAAGAGATAGTTCAGGTGCAGAAATCTCACATGAAGCACTGGTTATGACTTGCACTGGGCTTGTGAATGATGCCTGGTCTTAGAGGCTGCAGGTATCACCTTTTAGAAATGAAGATTAATAGGATTTAATGTGGTAGGCAAAAACTAGAGCCATTAGCTTCTGGTCAGACCTGCTCATGAGCACAGACTTAACATGAAAAGAGTGATTTAAACGCAGCCGGCCGGGAGCACCGCAGGCTGCTTATCAGCACACCGACCGCCTGGCTGAGCCAGCGTGGTGGGGAGCGAAGGTGTGCAGGGTTCATGCACAGAGCTGCTGCAGGGCACGGCGAACCCGCTGCTTTGCTTTCTCCCCAGGAATGCCTGGAAAAAATCAGGGACAAAATTCAATCTCCACAAATTTGTGGCACTGCAGCTCTGCCAGAGTGCCGTGGGCCCTCCAAGTTATGCTGTGGGTTGTACTGTGTGGAAGCCTGGCACATTTATGTCTATCTCCCAAAGCTCCAGCAGTACTACCTGAAACAAGGTAGCCATAAAGCAAAAGAAACCTGTGTCAGGACCTAATGATGCTTTCCTTATTTATCCTCAGGTCCTCCATTACCAGGGGAAATAACAGGAAGTGCCCAAATTTACGGCTGTGGCAACCTCCCAGGACAAAGGTGCTCTACAGTGGCAGCGAGACTGCCAGAGCCCAAACCGGTGTCAGCTTGTGAGATGTCACAGGAGGCAGAGATCTTGCCCTGATTCTTGCTGCTGAGACTTGGGCCCTTGTAGTACACGGTTTGCTCTGAAAAGCGACACAGACAACACAAGGTTTTTCTGTGTGTGCTTCGGAAAGAACAGGTGACTTCTCTGACCACCTCGGAAAGGAAAGGTGGCTTCTCTGATCACCGGCTCCGCAACCTCATTTCGACAGCTGGAAGAAAGGCTGTGATGTTTCTGGCTTTCACATCACTGACAGCAACACAGTGCAGCGTCTTAGACTTTGCCTGATAGCCACATCTAACCTAGGCTTGGGAGACTGATGTCCTTGGAACTCTTCCAGTGGGAGAGCACCTGGCTGTCTGCACAGAGGGAAGGGCTTCTCCAGGAGGGAACTCGGGCTCCGTTATCCCTGGCTCTGGGTCCGCTGCTGGCAGAGCATTCCTCTGGCACAGACTGCGGAGGGGCAGCCCTGTGTCTCAGCCTCCGTGCAACCAGTTTCCGCTTGGGAAGTGTGTTCCTGGCGGACTGCTTAAATGCCAGGGTCTGAACAGCCCCAGAGGCTGCTCCTGCAATTTGAGTTTGCAGGGGCAGAAAGGGGAAACCACAGTGGTGTCTGGCAGTCTTGTTAGCACAGACTGAACCAGCGTTAATGGGACCATAACAGCTGCAATGTCAAGCACCAAACGTCTAGAAAATCCTTTTGCAAGCATCCTGGGAAAATCACCGCTATCTTACTCATCTTCAGCACTCGGTGACAAGTTCAACATAAACACCACCACTTCCTTCACTGTATTGGATTTTGAAAGACATACAAGATGTCTTGTGGTGCTAGACCATGGAATGTCCCCATTCCTCTGTGGCCATACGTCATGCTTTGCTCTTTGAGCACATTCCCGTTAGAGGCTGTGTACAAAGGCTCTGAGCAGCAGCACAGCACAGAACCAGACACCTTCCATCGGGGCAAAATACACTTAACGCCCTCTTCTTGTTTCTCTGACACAGTGAAAGTCAGGACGCCAGTCAAAGACAACCCCTCACCACCCTTCTGCTTCTCTTTTCTACTTCTGTTCTTCAGCCCCGTGCCACGGCCTTGCTCTTCGTACAGCTGGAGGGAGGCAGATTCTCTGCGGGTTCCTGCAGTGCAGTGGTACTCAAGCCCACCTCTTCTCTTCCTGGGCATGCCGTGACCTGGACACAGCAGCAGGATGGCAGCCTAGCAGCATGGGCAGGCACTCCTGCCAGCAGCAGTTTGCTGCCACTGCAATTCCTTTGTACCTCTGCAACAGTGCAGTGAAATAATAGTGCCACAAAGAGGTGTACGTGCATTTCAGCCCGCCTCTGTTGACATCCCAGCTTTGATAGCACAACAGCACATTTTAATGGTCTGTCATTAAGTGTCGGCAGTTTGCTCTTCCTCTTGTTCATTGCCCAATACATAATAATATTTTATTTTCATTGACTTCGATTTTAAATATTCTATCTGGGATTTGTTTTAAAAACTTTTATCTGCAAGTAGTTTCCCACAAGGCCAAACTTTTCTTTTGAGAAGGATTTGGTACCAAGTTGAGTGGGCTGGCTGATTCCCAACCAATTATTTATTCAGAGAAACTTCTTCTGTTTATGAGCAGACTGCAAAGTCCTCGGGTCTGTTTCTCACTCGGAATTATTCATGGGTTTTCTCAGTGACAGATAGTTGGTTTGCAAAATGTGTTTTTCACAATTTTTCACCCAGAGAAAGCTCAGTCACTCAGGGAACTGGGAACGTGACAATCCATACAACAAGAAATACAACACTGCATTGCACTTGTTATGGTGACACAACGCAATACACTGTCACGTAAAAATACCTAAGGATGCTCACATCCTAGGAGAAACATTTTTATTATTATTTATTTTATTTTATTTTATTTACTTCTACCTGGACAACTTAGTATTTCCATAAAGGGACATCAGCAGGTCTGCTTCTAGGACCAGCTGTACTCAGGCCCCTTCAGGATCCTGCCCTCCTTTTCAGGCATCCAGCCTGCTTTAAGGTGCTCAAATAGCTCGGCAGGGAACAAATTGTGCTTCACAGACATAACCTTTGTGACCAAAACGAAGAGACTGCCAAAAGGCAAGAAACCCAGCCAGAAGTGATCAGATGCTACCAGGCTCTCTGCAAACGAGCTACCAAGCAATATGCCTCCAGGGATGGGGGAGAAGAAAGCAAAACAGAGACGTGTATGTACTATAACGCACACTGAATCTGTATGTAGTACAAGACACTACAGGTGGAGCATTTTCATCCATCTTGAGGACCAAGTAGTCCTCATCAGCAACTTCAAGCTAAGAGCAGAGAGAACTAGGCAAGGAACACTGTGCTCTATTTTCCTGGGGTAAAAATGTCAAATATTAGCAGGAAATTGGACAGAATACACATCTGGGTGACAAAAGTCTTGATTAGTGCTGGCAAAAATTTTGGGATCAGTAATATGCTTTCATCTGGAGCTACAGGGATCAAAGAGGTTAAAATCAGAGGTTAGCACTTGACATTACAGATGATACAACCTATTTGTTGCAGCTCATTGACTTTACTTCTAAAGGTATCTACAGATGGAGACATTTACTTGGCTACGAAAAAGCTGCCTATACAGGCTGTATCCCATTCTCTTGAGCCTTGCCTAAATGAGAACTGCCTTTAATTCAGGGAAAGCAATTAAGACAAAATAGTGAAAATATTCTAAATACGAGCAGAAATGTTCACTTACTAGAAAATATATTATTAAGCACTGTAAACAGCTTATGCACAGATTATAACAGGTGCGGATACACAGCTCCATAGTAGCTGGCAAGAAATAGCAAACACAAATAGAAAAACACAATGTATGTTTCTGATATATTTAAAAACAAAGGATGTGTCAAAAGACCCACCCAGTATGTGGTGCACATAATCTAAGGTCTGCATAGATTAGATAATTATGCACTGACAACATAAACAGATCCTCCAAGTAACACACTACGAGCTAAAAAACCACCACATACTGGCATCTTCTCACCAATGCTCCCTGAGGTCAGGAGACTGAGTAGTTAATATGCTATATTTTTGCTTTTTAAACAATTTCTATAAATCTAATCTGTTTATATGCTGATATATGCTGACCTAAATTATTATTACATATATATATATATTTTCCCCCCTAAAATCTGTCATCAACTTGTTCTAGAACACTTCTCATGTCTTTAGGTTTATACAGCTAATACCCAAACCCCAAGCCAAAAGATACCTGACACACATTTTTTGACTGTGGAGGGTGACTATCTATCAAGGGCAGAGCAGATTTCTTCTCCAGAGGCAGTCTCTGATTCAAGACTTGATGCTTTCTTCAGACACGTCATCTCACTAACCACAAACATGCAATACACGCTTCTTTTCCATGAAAATATACACTGAGATCCCTGCCCCAGGGAAGCCCATTGGCAATCTGCCATACATGCCATCAAGGCAACGATTTTTCTCTTATTTTTATCGTAAGCACACCTGAGTAGTGGTCATAAACCATATCAGCCTTGATATGATGCCACTTAGACATATTTATCCTGCAAGTTTTTATTTGTCAAGGATAAACATTTTGAGGGTTACTTCTTATAAACTGTTATTTCACCAAGCTATATATTTACACAGACATAATTTGCCAGTCCCTTTGTTCACTCAACAGCATCCAATTATCCCCTGAACTCCTTCACAGAACACTTAATTTCCCACTTTGGCAATTCCTGCTGTATTACAGCTAACCTTTCCGCTCAGGCTTCCCCTCCGATCTGTTAATAGCTCTGGCCTTTAGGAGCTGCAGAGCAGCCGGCGATTCCCACCAAGCCCTTACAGCATGGCTCTAGGGCCTTCCTCCCTCACCGCACACATCGCCTTCCTCACCTGTTGTCTGCTACAGCCCTGTCTTTCCTAACGCAAGATATTTTCCCCCATTTGACCAGTATTTTCTCATTCAGGCAAGATATGATTGAGTCGTATTTGTTGCTGCTTCATGCACTCCATCAACCTTTACATTTTGTTTCTTCCAAATTATAGGCTACAGTAATACATACCCTGTAACCACGCATTAACATTCAGTCTATTTTTATTTTGCATAAATACAAGCACTGACTTGGAATTACTCCTGCTTCAGCAACAGGGGAGGAGGGAGAAAGAGAACGATTCTGTGATGAATGTTGCCCCAGCTATGCTCCTCCAGAAGATGCCTTTGGCCAACACAGAATCGGGCCAATGCTGACTGCTTTTAAAACATCCCTGATTTTTTTCCCTGTCTTTAATGCAACTGTAACCAGATGCAGGCTGATTTCCAAATATCTTAATTAGTAAACCCCGAGAAAACAAGAAACACATCAAATTGATCACTATTTCGAGAACAAAACCAGAAAGCAGCCACCTGCACTAGCATAGGGGTCTTCCATCTCTTTGAGGTATCACTGGGTTTTGAAATTTCCCTTAACAAACAGCTTCATTCTTAAGCAGTAATCCACTTTTAAAAATCCTCTTCGAGTATTCTCAGACTCTTTTTAAAATGTCTCTCCCAGGCCTCCCTAGTACCCGGCACTTGTTTCAAACCAGCTGCCATGGAAGTAACGCAAAGCAGCAGCCGATATGCCAAATGCGGGGGTTCCCTCTAGTGGTGACAGTGCTGGATCTTCTCCACGGGACACAGTCCACTGGAAGAGGGACCCAACAGGGCTCTTCTATGTTAAACGCAATCTAAAATGCAGGCATTTGTTCTTTATGCAGAGTTTTCATTTTCTTCTTGTACCCTTTTTCACTGACCTTCTTCCCTGCTTGCTTCCTCTTCACCTCCTGATTCCTTTTTCATCCCCCAGCATCCATCCAGAAATCCAAACCCTAACTCTCCTCAAGCTTGACAGCAGGCTTCACAAATCAGTGGTCATTTGGAAACATCAAGGTGTTAGGTGAGTGCCTTTATACCAAACTGGAATCCTTTGGTATTCGAGTCTAATGCCAGTTTTACCAAAAGATCTGCATTTTGTGCTATTTTCACCGGTGCAGATTAACTAATTAATAAGCAGGAGGAACACACACGGATCTGGCACACCAAGTGCTCACTCCTCTCTGGCTGTGACAACATACCACAAAACCTCAACATCCGTACTGCTCTCACTGACCTCAGCTCTGAAGAAAACCAACATGCAAACGCGAGAGCTCATCAGCAACGAAGGATGCTCACCCATCGAGCACGGTGGCTTCTGTGCAGCCAACAACGAAGCAAGCTGCTGCCTGTGAAGCTTTCAGCCCTGTGCTCGGGCAGCAGTGCGGCGCTGGGGGCTCCTAATGCACAGAAAACACCACGCTCAAACTCTGTATTAGCCACAAAAAATGCCTAAGCTTCCCTGAAACTAACTTCCTGTGGCAGGTGCCAGTAGTCTGTCCCACTCATTCATCTTAGTTGGTAATTCAATTATTATTATTAATATAATTAATTAAGCCCTGGTAGGATGGGCTGGGTTCTGTTCTCAGATGATTTGTGAAAGTCTTGCAGCCATCTTCAGGAAGATTCACGCTTCCGTGCTTGTGTGCATGTGTAGGAATGTACAAGGACTGTCAGGCACTATTTTTGCTCCCTGCTATCCCACAATTTGTTGGCATTTAATCAAAGGAGAAGATTTTATTCTACATGGTGCTACAGAAAGCAAGAGGTAGTGCACGGTCATCATGGACAAGACCAAATAGAGCCAAGGGAGGGCAAAATCCACTTCTCTTCTTTACCTAGTTCCACCTTTTCCTGCCAGTGAAAGAGCTCAATGATAATTTGACAGGGCTTCTTTGGGGCAATAAAGGCCAGACATACCACACGCAAGTCAAGATGGAAATCTCCTGGCTGGCATCGGTGCGCTCCCAGGGAAGGGCACTGCAGCCTAGCAGGAGAACACGGCAGTATGTGGGAGAGCAAGAAGGACGCTTCTGCGACAAGCCTTCGCAGGCAGCACAACTTCAGGCTGCCCCTACACCTCGGATATGCCAAACCACATCACCTGGCAATCTTTGTTTTGTGAAGTTGCTCAGAAAATGTCCTGGGAGCCGTGACAGTCTGGGAATTTGCAGTCCTGCCAGCTGTCTCTTAGTGGTTTCATGCTTTTGCTGCCAATCCAGGCTGTCAACAGAAAATGTATTTGTTATAACCCAAAGCTGGTTTTCAAGCCACTGAATGACTTGAGGTCAACTGAATGAATTATGAGGTCTGGTGTGAAGCTTCACTTTTCTTACTCAAAACTAACTGATAGACTATCTCAAGATATTCTGGTTACAGGAGCCACAGAAATGGACACTAGCTGTTGTCCCATAAAAAGCTGTGTAACGTAGGAGGAAGACTGTGATGGAGCCAGTTTAAATAACGTGTTTGGTGTCAGTTTCCAGCAAGCTGCAAAGCCCCATAAGAACTCTGATTCCTTTTACTTCTGATAGCGTAGGAAAAACAAAGTTCAGAAGCTACTTGTGATTGGGGATACTGGAATAATTTGCCAGTGGCGAATCAGATATTGATGACATTAGTGTTTTAGTCTGATTTAAGCCTTCCAACTTCTGCTAGGGAAGGATCTGCTGATACCGTAAACACAACGATATTGATCTGTCTCAGCTGCGGACCAGCGGGAGCTCCCCATTCCCCAGCCCATCCGGCTCCCCGGCTGCTGCCCCAGCGAGAGCTGCCAGCATGCCCGAGGCTGGCGTGAGCGGGGACCTGCCCGACAGCGCTGCTCGACCCACGCCGGCTTCCTCATCTCTGCCGACGTTCAGCTACGACTCAGGCCTGGCTGGCACAACGATGTCCCCTTTGCTGACACTTCTGACGGACCCAGTCAATGCGTTCAGACTTCACTTCTGATTATTTCCAGGTCCTCTGGCTTCTCTGGGACTATTTCCAATTTATGTAATTGTTAGTATTACGTGTTTGTTCTGGCAGTATAATGTTCTTTCTTTTCTCAGTGCTTCATAGGTGTCTTTAAAACGCAGGGCAGAGGAGAAACACAGTCTGGATATCTACCTTCTTTCGTTTCAGGGCTCTTCTGGAAAACCTCCTTATTACTGGACTTCCATGACCATGTGCAGTGAGTAAAATGCAGCATCATTTTTAATACAACATCAATAAATATTTTAGCAGTAATTCCTTATTGCAAGCCTTAAAAAAATGAAGCTACCTCTATCACATCAGTTTTTAAGTAAAGTCCGTAAGTAAATGCCTTTGATAACAAGGTTTTATGGTGCAAGCCAGGAAGATATTATTTATAAACAGAGATATGGAAATTATTTATTACTGTCACTGGAAAATGTTACACAACCCTTTTTGCATTCTTCGTACCATCTAAGAACAAGCACAATTTTCCTTTGCCTCCTACAAGGCAATCTCACGCGGTAGACGCGCTGAGTT
The DNA here is from genome assembly GCF_009819795.1 of Aythya fuligula. Lineage (NCBI taxonomy): Eukaryota > Metazoa > Chordata > Aves > Anseriformes > Anatidae > Aythya > Aythya fuligula. The sequence goes on from NC_045561.1 coordinate 2,733,197, forward strand.
ATGAGCCCAAACAGACATCAATCACAGTGGAATTCCACCACTCTTGAGCTAAAAGGCGGGTGAGATGGTAAAAAGAGAGAAAAAAGAAACAGAGCAGAAGTGACAAATGTTATATAGGTAACATTAACATTGCTAATACATATCTTGTTATAGCTCAACATCAGCAAGACTGGCAGAACCATCCTCTTTAAAAAAAATTGTTTATGCTTAATAATTCTCATTCATTAATGCTAAGGAGCTTGAAACTGTTCCCAGTACCCAGCACAGCGCTGTTGGCAAAGCAGCTTTCAATCCTGTGAAAATGTTCTATTTCTGTAAGGCAGCTTAATCAGTATTAATGCACTTCTTGTTCACTGAAAGGCAGTAATCACCAGAAAGACACTTGGTATTTACGTGGAGCGATGTATGTAATTCCATCAGAAACGCACTGCACTTCAGTATTCAGGATAACGTTGCTAACGGCTTCCAAAAATTGCCCATTTCATCCAAGTATCTGTCTTCTAGAGCCTTCTAACTAACCTGTACATGTCTGGGTTGAGTTTAAGGCAAAGCATAAGGAGATCCTATTTTTATTATTAAATGAGTAAAAGCCCCACTTTTCAGCAGAACACTACCCACCAACACAGTCATTTCTCTCATTAAATGAAACGTTCAAATTAAGGAAATTCTCAGGTAAGACCTCAAGTCTCTCAATTAAGGGCAGGCACTCAGGTTCAAAGCTAGAAAAACCAACACCACAGCACACGGAGTAACTTGAAACAGAACTTCAGCTCCAGTTAAGTCCCTGTGAAGCTGACGCTGTAATCCGCACCTGAGAAGAGAAGCAGTACGAGCTCAGGTGTCTGTGGCAGAGCTGACAGGGTGCCGGGCCGGCCAGCCCTGTGCTGCCACACAACGTGGGCTTTGCAGCACGCTCGTGGCATTTACACCCTGGCTCTCACCTAGGCACCAGCACCCCCAGAAAGGAAAAGGACACTTCTGCACCAAGCTGGGAAGGTTTTGAGATGATCCACGTGGCACCCAGATTGTAACCAGCAGACAAGCAGGGCCAGGGACTCTGTGGACTGCTCTGCACAGGAAGAAGTGGATGAAATGCTGAAATTGAGCAGGTAGTGCCTCCTAGGGTCTGGGCAGAGATGTCTTCTCCTTCACACAATCACAGCTGGGTCTCTCAAAGCCTTTTTCTTTTTTCCCCTCCAGAAACCAAGTGTTTCCTTCTAAAGGCAGCCACCACTGCCTCCCTGCTCCATGTAACAGGTCTGCAACAAGGCTACCATGAAGTGTCAAGAAATGAAGGAGGCTGCAAATCCCTTCCCAGTTCAAGAGGTTTCAAAGCTATTTTTTCACCTCCAAGGAAGAAGCCCAAATGGCACCTGCATGAGCAAAGTGAGAAGAGGGGATTCAGAGCAGAGAAATATGCTTCAGCCTGCAAAAAAAATAAAAAAATAAAAAAAGCCATCTGCAAACCATGTGAATGGCAGAGCCTGTGTGTGTGTAGAGCTCGCTAACTCTGCCATTAGGATGTTCTCCTAGGAAAAGAATCTGTCTTCACTAGCAAGCTAGCACTGGGTTAAGTCAACCAGCCCTTAGAGGTGCAGTTGGAGCCTGTGCTCCCTGCCAGACAGCCCAGCAAAGCATGGGGCTAGCGAGAGCTCCCACCGCTTTCAGCAGCCATGCAGTGCCCCAGGGAAACCCAGAGCACCGTGATGGGGCACGCAGACACAGGGGGTACTTGTAGCAGGCAGCACCTGAATGCATTGCTCACACAAACATTTGGTGCAAAGAGACACATCCAGACTGGTACACCCATGTACCCCCAGCCCTCCAGAAAGCTAAGGACTTGATTTTGTGCGTTTTTTTTTATTTTTGTTTTTTTTTTTTTTTATTATTACTATTTTTATAGGCCAGCACAGAATGAAGTGTGAGGAGTTTGATAAATGCAAAGACCGTGGTGCCATGGTTACCAGTGACACTACACTCCTGACTGAGCAAACCAGCAAGAATGATTTCTGTATAAACAGAATTACTCAATTATGTTAGCTGGGTGTCTATAAAATGTGATGCAATTGGATTTCACAGATGCAGGATGCGGTCTGTGTTTGCTCTGGCTGCGTGCAGACTCTTCAATAAATACTCCTCCGCTCCGCTCAGCGGTCACGCTGCTTTCCGTCCAGCCTCCCCTCTCACACCAGCTTTGCACTGACAGGCAGGCAAGGGACTGACACCGAGCTGGCTGCCATTGTGCCTTTGCTCCTGACTCCTCTCCATATTGTTTCAGGCAAAATAAAATGTACCAAAATAGATTAATCTTCCCTCTCTAATGGAAAAATATGTATTTACCTTGAATGACATCATAAAGCCCAATCAAAGCACTGGGATTCTGCAAAATAGGCTCATTTCTGTCTCAGTGGTTGCAGCTTATCTGGCTGCACTGTGAGCCAGATGCAGGGCAAACGTCAAGGCTAGGGCAGGTTGCTGCGGACCCAAGTGCTGAGTACCTCCTAGGACTGGTATTTCACAGCCCTGTTCAGCACTCAGCCAAGCTCACTGACACACTTTTCCATTGGTTTGTAACGTGAAGCACGTCTCATCATCTTACTATGTCTCTCTTTCCACAACTGCAATGTGGGAATAACATGATAATCATCTTTCTCACAGAGGTCAGAGATCTGCTGGTAAGCAGCATGGTGATACCCAGTTATTTCTACTTACAAGACACAAAGTTAAGTCTGAGGACAGAGATTTTGAATGCAAGCATGTGAAGGCTAACATTTTTTTCCAGAAGCAGGAGGAAGAGGAATTGGCCACATCCCTACACCTCCCAGCTCAGCACTCTGTGCAGCTGCAGCTTGCAGAGGCAGGCGGTCAGCTTGGATGTTCAGGATTTCTCACCAATGTCACCAACCCAGGAATGAGAATCCCAGAGCCTGAACCCTTCCTTGCCGGGGACAAAGGCTTCCTTCACCGAATGTGGCAGCAATCACTGGAGCAATGGTCAAGAGACAAAAGGACATTGACACAAATCCCCACAGGCTCCAAGGGCTCAGCAAGATCCCGCTGTGACCTGAGCACTTGCCTCTGTCTGGGATGCGGGGTGATACGAAGGGAGACTAAACCATTCCTGCTAACTTGAGCATTATGCAGCAGCATGAAGCATTGATTGAAGGCACGAATATAACTGAGATCAGCATAACTTCCAGCCCCAGAGCAACATGCTGACATCTGCCTCTGGCTCTCAGCCAAGATTTACAGCGGAGGGGCTGTGCCCTGTCCTGAAAAGGAGGTGGTTATCTACTGTGCGTGTGGTGTACAAGCAGACTGCACGCACCTGGGAGCATCTGCAGGTCCACTGCGTGGCATCCAGGGGAAACGTCCAGTACAGAACTACACTGAGGATGGCAGAAGGTGCACTGGACAGATCTCACTTTGTGTCAGAAGCACAATGGCTATATACCACACCCAAACGGCAGAACTGCTGCGAGGACTTACCGATGGTTGCTGTTATCTAGTACAGTCTCTAGTGACATGGGTTTTATAGTCAGAAAATAACTCATAAATGGGCCTTAATCCCTTGTTCATGCCAACATGGCATTGCAAGTTAGAGGAGCTACACCCATCAACAGCTTGTCACCAGCACAGTCAAGCAGATGACTTCTCCAAGACTCTGGGGTGACTTCATTGTCAAGTTTTTTTGCTGGCATGCAGAAAGGGAAAGACAGTTCATATTTTATAGCTTTGTCTTCCCTTGTACACTGACAGAGGTCTAGAAGATGTAATCTTTACTAGAGGGATACTGTGGGGGTAGGAGTGAGGAAACAGCATTTACATTTGTGGAGGAAAAAAAAAACCAAAAACAAAAAACACACAAAACTTTGATGATAAATTGCAAGAGCTTTCTTCTTCTGAGTTTCTGCCTTAGGAAAGTAATCCTTGATGGTCTGAGACTAATCCAAATGGAGGCTAATCCAAATATAGCCGATAAGTATCACTCAGTAAGTTTTATAAATAGCGCTTTTTCATATCTCAGTTCACATCTCTACGATCCTTATCCCTTAAAAGCCTTTGATCGGTACTCTGAAAGGAAACCTGTGGAATCCCCATCTTCTCCTGTGCTGCTTTCAGCCACTTCACTGTCAGATCACCACTGCGGACAATGCTCCCTAACCTTCAGAGGCTGGCCATGGATTCTGGAAACAGATAGGTTACAGTGTCCCTCCCCCTGCCGCTGATACACAGGATTTATGAGTACTTCAGAGATCCCTGACCTGAATTCTTTTGAGCAAATCAAGTAAAACATCTAAGCGTGTGCACACACAAGAGCATAGACTAAATGGGGCTCACAGACTTAAACGCATTCCTGGATTTGATCCCTGATTGATGAAAATGCTGTTGTAGGACTAGTACACAACAGCGCCCACAGAAAGCTGAGAAGAGATATTATTTCATAATATTAGTTTAGTAACTTTAATGTTTTTGTAACTTTGCTCAAAAATTATCAGTATTTACTTATTTAGACTACTAAGAAAAAGTCTCACAAAAACTGTATGCAAAAGCTTATTAAAAGCAGAGTACACTTCAAGATTTTGCATGGGCCATCTAAGCATAGGTGGGCGTTACAGAACAGAGGTGCAGCCTGATAGTGGAAAGATTTTATATCAGGCACTTTTCATTTAGCCACTTTCTCCAATCTCCTCCATGCTATTATGCTAGCTTCGCAGATGAAAACAAAACTATCATTAAACTATATCAAAACTGGAAAACATTAATTCTCAACTAAACAGGTTTGCTAGCTAAGGGACAGCCTACAGCCCTTCTTTTCATGATTCCTTAATCAGTTTTACCATTCAGCTTCATTAGTGGATATAAATACAACTTCTGCTTATTCCTTCCCTTCTCTTCCCACAGTCACAGCAAACACCTCTGTGTTCCCCTCACCCTGGGACAGCTGGATACAGTAAATGTTAACGATTTATTCCACGATTTTTTGAGAAAACCGTGTTTGTCACATTTTCTGAAGTTTCTTTTGCCAATGACAGGTGAGGCAGCATAAGCAAGAGGGGTAAGCTGAGCCCAGAGAGGTGTGCTGGCCCACCAGTAAGCTGAGGCATCGGGCACACTTGTCACTGTATTCAGCTTGTTTGCTTTGACAGAAGCTGTAAGGAAGGTGGCCAGGGAAAGGTGCACATTTTGAGTCCCACACCCTTCCAATACAACCCATATGCAAGACCGCTATGGGATTAGCCCCTTCAACCGAGATAAAGTCTCAAATGACTACCTAGAAACAATTTTAACCTAAAACATTAAGTCTGCAACATATACACAGATTATGCTCTCAGGCTCAAAAATCATGGCTGTTTTTTCCTCAAGTGTTTGCTCTGCCCTGTATTGCTTTCCCTTCCTGTCCCAAAGGCCTGCTGAGTGCTCCCTGTTGGTACCTGAGTAACAGCTGCCTCTGTCACAGCCACCGTGCTGCCCCCATCCCGTGGGCTAAGTCTTACAGAGCGCAGGAGGCTGGCTCAGAAGGCTGACCCAGCCACGAGACTGGGTGAACACATGCACAGGCAACACATCCACAGGTGAAGGAGACCTTCCTGTGTTCATATTAAACGTTACCAACACCCAAAGTACACAATGACAGCAGGCAGTAAAGGCATTTTCTCTTTCTTAGGGCAGAGCACAGACAGCAAGGTCTGGAGTGTGAGGAGGGCATGTGCCTGCCCTTCAGCTCCAAGCTCAGAGGCCTTGGTAGCCCTGCTGGTGATTTCTGATGCAACCCGTGATGCAGAGAGCTGACAAGCACTTGGCATCTTCCTGACAAGTCAGAAACATGCAAGGAAAGGGATTACTAAGCGTGCCAAAAAAGACGGCGCAATCGAAAAATCCTCCTCTGACGAAGCAGGCAGCCTGTCATCAGGATTAGCACCCTGACCATGATGACTTTGGATGGTCCAAATGAGTCGAAAAACACTTCTTCACCTCATTTTTACCATGCATCAAAAGAAGCTACTTTTAATATAACATGGAGAGATATAAAGAGGTGCCTATAGAAATGCATTTAGGGAAGTACATGCAATGTTTTGCTTTCTGAATGCTAAAACAGGACATGTGTATGCATATACAAATTTGTCCATATTTACAACCTTCTTGTTTTCCAACTATCCATCCAGGGAGAACTGCATATACTGCTTTATCTTTCATTCCACAAATGGTTTGTGTGCGTTTCTAAGGAACTTGTATTTGAAATAAATCTACCCTATAATAGTATCCATCTCTCAGAAAAGAGCCATTGTAGCAACCAAGTTCAAGGTGTTGCTCTCTCCTAATGATAAACGCAGTAATAATGGGGTTTTGATGTGTCAGTACTCCGACAGTCTCGTAGTGGAACGTCAGGAGGCAGGAGCCAGCCAAATGTAACTAGTGAATTTTTAGAGAGTACAAGTAAATTTAAATCTACCTTACTGAGGTAGCAATTGTGTCACCTCTTCACATCCGCTAATTTTGGTTATTTCTAAGGCACTCACATGGTTGGACTTAGGTGTTAGACAGTAATTATATATAGGACTGTGAGTGAGAAGAACAACATTTTCACAATCACTTCCAATGCACTGATTTCATTTTTACACTTTCTGCTGCTGCTTTTCTGTTTTTCTCCTACACTTTTTATATCCACTGCCTTTTCCTGGTTGCAGATAGGTTTTGGGGACTTGACAAAATATGTCAAAGACTTCCACAGTTTGACTTCGGGTGGTTACTCTGGAGATCTAGAATGATTTCTTCTGGGTCGTAATTTTTTCCTGGACATCAGAGAGTTGTTCCTGTCTTTACCGAGGTTCGTGGAAGCTCCCTGTTCCCCCACCACACATCACTCTGAGTAACTGTCATAGGAAAGCCTTGTTACCTGCATAAAACATTGTGACAAACCCCTACCTCCTCCCCCACCCCCCCGGAAAAGGGGGGAGAGGGAAGGAAGAAGTGCTACAAGTTCAGTATTGATTTTATTTACTCCTACTTTCCATCATCCTGATGCTTTTGAAATTGCTACTTCTTTCACTGGTTGTGTAAGGCAACATCTATAAGCTGTGCAACAAAAAAGTGGCAGCATAAATGCTTAAAACCTTCAAACAGTGTAAGTAGGGAAAAAATCAGAGATGCTGTGAGACAGAGAATTAGAAATAAAAGCATTCAGCTAGGCGTTGGTCTGAAGGCATGCTGGGGGTATCAAAACATTGCATAGCATATAGTCAATATTACAGAGATGAACAAGAGAGGCTGCATTTAATGATAGTTTTTCTCACTCATTTTACTGCAACTACAAAGCAACAACTCCCGCTTGACAAAGCCAGGGCTGGACAAGAACACCTGCCTGAACTACAAAAACACTTCTTACACAAGAAGAAAAACTGAATGGAAGAAGGGAATTTTTTAGACTGGTAAAAATCAGAGTTTGAAAACAGCCATTCAGTTATGCAAGTTCTCCTGACTCCAAAGTTTAGGAGAACCTGGATAAGTAGCACTGCCTTTAATCCCCCCCCCCTCCTTTCCCCAGCAGTAACATTTCGCACCTCTCACATACCGGTGTGGAAGGAGATGGTTCATCACTGCTCCACCATTCCACGTGCTGGTGGAAGAAGTTCCAGTGATGGAAAATTAGCCTTTCTCTGGAAAAAGCATCTGCTTTCCATTTAAGAGGTCACCTTCATTTGGAGAAAGAGGGACTGTTTGTTTCCATGGGATTTGCTGCATTTCTCTGTGGAAGCTGTTCATCATCCCAGTTCCCCACACTTCTGGCACCCTCTCCGTGGACTTTGCTCCAAAACCGCATCACAGCAGCTCACAGGGGAGGAAAACCACAGCGTGCTGTAGGGCTCACCACAACGGCAACTTGAGACATCCCAACTCCGTCTCTGTTCTCAATTCCATTTCTATCCAAAATGTCACAGTTCTCCACAAGGAAAACAACACTGAAATAGACAGCTGATTTTTTTGAAAACACAAGCCCAAGATTTACTCCTATAATGCTCAGGCTCTGAGCAGGAAAAACAATAGCTGTGATGTTGCAGAGAATTGAGCTTGAATTTAGTTCCCGCTGTCTCGACGCCTCTCCTGCCTCCAGTGGGTAAGCCTTCGGTTACCCTGATCTTCTTGTCTTCAGCACCAGCACGTCAATAGCCTGCCCAAGGTCTCTCTGGCAAGATATTGGGGGCAAGAGGAAGCGAAGGGACATATCCCCATCAGAGACCTGCTAATGGAAGTGTATTGGAAGGAAGGGACCACTGGAAAGTCATTTCAACTGAAGGGAATCTGTAGGTATAATAATCTCTACAGTAGATGGCATAGAAAAGTGAAATGAGGTTAACAAAAAAAAAAAAAAAGGAAGTATGGGTTGCATACAGAATATTTATTTCAAATCAAATCTGATCCTCAAATGGAAACTTCAGTCTGTGAGTCTGGACAACAAGGTTTCATGTATTTGCTCTCCAAATGGACCTATCAAGCCTATTCACAGCTTCAGTGGAATAGATGAGATCCCACAAAGCTGTCTTCCTTCTGTGGGCTGAACACAAATAGTACTCACAGGGGAACAAAAGACTTCTCTTTAAATTCCAAAATATCTGCCAGCTGCAATGTGGATTTTGTGGGTCAAAGTGAAGATCTGCAATAGCAGCTTTACATTTAGGTTTGCATCCAGCTGTTGTGTAACACAGCCATGACACAGGTAAATACAGACCATTTTCACAGTCAGGTCATCTGAAACATGGAGCAGCTGAATGACTTGATCACAAAGCAAATCCATTGCAAGAGAATTAAATAGAAACTGAGTAATAAGACTACTGTTATATATATTATTAAAAAGAGGTTATTTAAGAAAATCATTACAGCTTTTACATTTTTCCTGGTGTAACTCAGGAGGACCACTAAGTGGAAGGCCACCTGCACCACTCAAACAGAATTTTCAAAGCTGACTTGCAATGAGATTTTTTCTAGCTTTAAACTTCACTCTCTGTGAAAGAGAAAACCTAACAAACATTTTCCTTGTTTAGCCTTTAAAAACAAAACAGAACAATAAATCTATTTTACTTAACATTTTGGGATTCCAAGTGTATTTTCCTCTGAAGCTTTCACTAGGAAAAAAACTAATTCCTTGATGAGCTCTGTGCCTCAAGATTGTGTTACTCTGCACACGCCCAATGAGAACTATGGAATTAGGCCTGTAAGAAACACTGCATTGCTGGGTACTTAGCGGAAAGGCTCAAAATTCAGATTTGCTGCCCAGTGGCATGTTTTGATAATTCAGTATCTATTTTCATGCCAAATCAAGATGAAAAAATGAAATATTCATGAATTCTGTAGAACAACAATGCACTTCATAGTTTTTCTACAAAGAGAATTGACTTTTCAAATTCCCTTATAAGCTACTTTCTGTTACTGGGTTATACCTTCTCCTGGAAGTTTGTATGGGGACCAGCAGTCTTTATTTTCCCCTTTGAGACATTATACCCTGTAGGGTACCCCCCTTTACCCTCTACAGTTACCCTGGTCTCCATGTCAGGGTGATGGGCATTTCCCAGTGCAACGTGTGCACGGGGTGGGGATGTACAAACGACTGAGACGTTTGGGATTAGTTTAACACCACCTTTGCCTATGTCTTCTGGGCACTCTGCAGAGCAAAGCTGAGTGAGATGCTCTCGAGTGGCAGTTCGAGACAAAGCATACTGATTTGTTACTGGCCATGTCACTTCTCCAATACCAGACATAATTCTTGGAGACTGTGTTGCCACCAGCAGTTTCACAGGAAATGCTGCTGGGGCCACATGACAGTGTCATCCCATCCCGCTGACATTCTCCACTTTATGGTTTGAATATGCATGTATACGTTAATTATAGCCCCTCTCTGACTCAAACCCAGAGCGACTCTTTCATCCTGCAGCTATGAGGAGCAAGCCATGCATGCAAAGACAAAGGCCGTGTCCTCGCACCCACACCAGCAGCCTTTAAACACTCAAATTTACATGTTGGGAATACCAATTGCAGCCAGAGTAAACGAGTTAAAAGGAGTCAAGGCTTTTCAGGAGTTTTTTTTTTATCCTAAGGGGTCATCGGAGAATTAGGTGTACAATGAGCTTCACAACCTACAGGTGCACATCCTTAGCTAAGAAGCAGAATTAATGACTAGGATTAACAGTGCCAGGGGCAGCAATATAAATACAGCAGGCATTTATATACATGGGGAAGTTCAACCATGTTGGAGTTTCTCAGTATCAGAAAACAAGTGGTTACCTGTGATAACTATGCAGTAATAGCATATTGTCTTTACAGATGCTTTACGTTAACAGCATATAACAATTCTTACAGCAGGGTCACTTTAGAAACTATTTGAAAATGCACTGCAATTAAGAGCATATTAACAGGTTCAGCATAAGAGTGGTAGGATATGCCTAGGACAAACTAAATGGAAATCAGTCACTCCAAATTGATTGCGATCATATCTGGTCTCCATCGAGAGCCAGTAATTACCTGCATTTATCTCAGGGGCATTTGCATCATACACATCTGTTAACCTGTAACTAGAGTGGAGTGTATGGCACCTCATGCTTAAACACAAGTGACGGAAGAGAGGGAAGAAGAATCTATTTCCTTGCTTGTTCAGGCAAGGTGCTATTTACCAGCAAGTTAAAAGACCAGGGCACAGGCACTTCTGATTAGAGAGAGCGTTTTCATCATGAGGGATCACATATCGGGCCAGGGGTGCAGGGAAGCTGTCGTGCACCCTTCTCCAGACACTTTGCAGGTTTCTGCTGGACGAGGCCCTGAGCAACCTGCCCAGCCAGACTCCTTACCTTTTTGGTTTGTTCTTTGAGGCTGAGCGATCATTTTCTGCCTGGTAGATTGCCTTGAAGTTGCTCTGAATGCTTACCTAATGCAACTACAAATATCTCAAGAGACTTCAGGAAAGCTGTGTTTTATATAGACCACAAAATACTGTACTGGAAGCAAGAGAGGAGTTCAGAGAAAGGGAAAATACATCATACATATAGCAACATCATTTAAATCCAATTCTGATGCTTGCATTTATCTCCAGTGTTTTCTAACAGAAATTAGATATTATTTTCCTTCTGCACAGCAATAAACAATAACAATCAGCAGCAACATCTGGGCTCTGCTCTTCTTAATAGCAATTTCATGCAGTTATAACGTAAAGTACAAGAACTGAAATTGGAAATGAAACAGAAATGATAATTTGGCACTTGAAACTTCACTACAGTGGTGCAATTTTAAGTCATTTTAACTGTAGACTTCTGCTCTTAGGTTATATTTTACAATAACTTTATTCATCAAGAGACATTTTTTAGTCATCATCGCTCATGTTTTGGGGAGTGTAAACTTATTTTTCCTTTTCCTTTTTAGAGAAGCCTATGGAACTGAAGTCACTTCAAACCGAGATCCGCCTGTATTCAGAGTACCCCGCTCACTCTTCCCTGCAGCACATCAGGATGAATAGAGGCACACAAGTTTCCTCTCAGATGAGGCACAGACTGACTGCCAGAGCTGATGCTGTCTTTGCTGGACCTTTGACATCATGTACTTGTTAGGAGGCAGCCCACCAGAAAGCATGACCAGGGATGGACGAGGCTAGGTACAGCACTGACATTTTACCTACCATCACTTTCCACTGATCTGACTAAGCTTACAAAGGGCACGTGTTGAAAACCCTCAGGGGATGATTTACAACATCTGCGAATGACAAGCCACCACCAGTGAGTGTGCAGCCATGCCTGTGCAGCACTTCAAATAATACACTCCCAGGAATTCCCCTTCAGTAATAAAAATGCAACAGCAACCAAAACTCTAAGGGCACAAGGCCCTGTCCCGCACCAACCTTATCATGGAGCTCTCTGGAAAGCCACACAGCAGCAGATGCTGGTTTGAAGATGCTTCATCTGATCTGTAACTTCGCTGCAAATGGAGCCGAGTGCATAGTCGTGCTTCAAGTATCCCTTGCAGAGTAACTTCTTTGCACATCAGTTTGTACAGCTGGTACCCCTGAGAACAAGAGCAAACCTCTTATTTCCTTCACCAGCACAATTTTGTTCCACAAGGACTTCAAGGATTGTCCCCCTTTCTGCTTATATTAATGATTTTGCCCTCCTTGGGCAGAAGGAAGGGTTCACAGTTATAAATACTGTGTTACTTTTCCCCTTTAAATTCCACCTTAGTGCATTATGAAAATACCATCAAAATTAACAAAAATGATGCTGCTGGTTTGCAAAAGCCGCTGTCCAGCATCTACTCAGCACTGATTCTCATCTCAGATGATGTCTCATCTGTCACTCCTGCCTCTTCAATCATACTTAGAGAAAAGCCTTGGGGTTTTATTGCTGTTTGGTTCACCAGCCTCCTGCAGGAAGCCTTCTTGTTTCATTCCCTGGTAGCCCCTTGAAACTCCAGTCCTGGCCTCACAGCGGCTACAATAATACAATTCATAATAATTCAGGAAGCAAGCTCATTAGCTACAAATGTATGCAATGTTCATTAGCATTTACCACATAGCTGCAATTAGTAAATGTTTGCATTAGGTCTCCTATTTTGTTATTCCTTGTTTTGCCAGATTAACACATGATGCGTTTCCTTCTGTCTTGTCGTTAGCCGTCTGAAACTTTTCAGCAGGGAATTACAATTTGCATTTCTTGACTTAATGTTCATTATTTCATCAGAAAAAAAAAAAAATCAAAACATTTGAGTCTCAGGATTTATACTGAGACTCAAAACCAAATAATCACCAGTGCAGGCTGATCCCAAAATCTTTGGAAAGATTCTCATGTACTTTCATGGGTCTGAAAAAATATTTTGTACCTTTGGGTCAAACGCTGCTTTATGATTAATAAGAGATTTACTGTTGACTTCCAGTAACCAGAATTCTACTTTATATCTCCACCTGCTTAACAAATGTGAAACAATCCCCATCTGCCTTACACAAGTCAATTATTCCTCTTACTGCTGCTATCAGGCAATAGAAATAATATATTGGACTGACATTCATTTAGGATTATTTATCCAGCAACTTCACAGTGACACTGCAGGTATGACAAGTGCATAGGAAAATCACTAGGAGAAGAAGATATGATAAAATTGCAGAGGTTATTTTCTGTAATTACCGAGTTCATCCAAACAGTTATACAATATTAGGGGCTTCAGGCTGAAAGGACAAATTTCAGCATGAAGTTTCAGACATGGCAAATGACTAAATTGAAAACTATGGGAAGCATAAAAAGCTGCCTAGAGTGCACTTCAAAAATATGATTTGGAAAAAAAGATTTGTAGCAGAGAAATAAAAACAGAAAGGGACCAAAGAAACAAGGAAGTAAGCAAAGTGATTTACTGCATGTCGTCACCCCAGCCGCACCGTTTGATCATGCAGGTGGCCACCTTCACAGCCCCAGTCAACACAGGAGCAGCTACATGGGTGTAACTGCTGCTGGGAATCGAGAGTGACAACACTCGGCGTTTTGTCATGGGAAGAACAAATGGTGTTACCAAATCCACTTGCAAATTACACTCCCTGATGGATTCATAAACACTACCACTGCAACTGCAGATGGAAACTTCAGGAGCACTTTATTTACAAAATTTTACAGTTACATGCAAAACCAAATATCAGCATCAGAGCCACAGCTCTCACACTTTTATCTAAACTCTAAATGAGAATTGTACCCCAAATGATGCCCATATGCTAGTTATTTACAAAAGGCTTTCAGGGAAAGGAGGTTAAGCAGTTTGATGGAGCTTGTCAGCATGCAATGCCTACGGAGCAGATGCAAAGTAAGTGCCTGCTGTACACATGGCTGGAGGCAAGGGGGAGAGAGAAGTGGGGAGAGATAGGAAGGAAAAGTAGCAACAGGACTGCAGCTGATTCGCTCCGCATCTTCTTGCTTTTTTTCTTTTCTTTCTTTTTTCTTTTTTTTTTTTTTTTAATGGGAAACCAGTTTAATTTTACTGTGTGTCATTAAATGTCAGCCTCTGCCAAAAACTACGACAGAAGAGGTGATTAACTTTCCATAATTCCTCCAATAAAAGGCAAAGATAGACCTCCGTTACCTGATTTTTGGATACTTCCTCACCCCAAAACATGTAACTCCATTTTAGAAAGAGTTACAGACATCCCAGAGTTGCTGTTTTACTGACTGACCCTAAACCTCCAACTACTTATTTCTGTCTATTCTGTCTATTATGGTGTTCCTAGAACAGCAGATGCAGGTGGGAAGCCAGCATGGTGCTTAACTCAAGATGGAATTACACCAGTTTAAAATCACCAAAGATCCCTTATATATGATGCTAATTAAAAACAAAACACAGAGAGCCAAAAGAAAAAACTTCAAATTCCACACCTGGCAACTGCAGAGGAACTCCTCTGACTCCCTAAAGATTTCTTTCAGCAGGTAGTTTAATTTGTTGTACTTGTTGTTGTTTTCTGTTTCCACAAAGGAAATTCCCTCTGCATCAGCCACAAAAAGTGACTCCTTCACTTTCAGGAACAGGAACCACATTTGGTTCAGAAGCCTAAATTGTTGGTTAATTAACAGTTATCTTTAGGAAATGAATCAAGTCCCTGAAGTGAATGTAAAGGTTACCGGGAATTAGCAGCATAAAAAAGACCACCACAAGGTTTCATCAATACCACTATGTGTCATATTGTCATGAAAATTAAACATACAGGAGAAGAATCCTATTTCCAGCTACAAACAGAATACGTATGAAGGAAATAACTTCACTGGGTAAAAGCAGAAAGCAGATGTGGCAATACTTTCAGGCAGCTCTATAACGACCAGGTACAGACCAGTTACTTTTTCTCTCCCAGACATGCACTGGAAGCTAAAATGCACCATTTTATTTATTTATTTGTTTGTTTGTTTACTTGTTTGTTTATTTATTTTGCACTTAGTAAGTTTGAAAGTATGCAACTGTTTTGAAATAGCACTAATATCAACCACAAAGCAAGTTTTAGCCTTGGTACCTAGACCACTAATGTCCATAAATCCCCTCTGTTTAGCAGCAAATAAGCACTGTTGATAGTTTTCAAGAATTCATATAACCAAGAGGTTTCCTCTGAACCGTCTGAGGAGGTGCAAGCAAAACCACTGTGAAAGGAGTAATCTCCTGCGTAAGTACCAGGGATGTGAGCAAAAGCCTTCCCTGCACTACACAGGAGAGCCAGGGGAATCTTGCAGAGCATGGACTTGGTCTCACTCTGCCGCCCCTCCCAGCCCCAGCATCCCTCCCTCTCAGCCCTGCCAGCTCTTCCCACTAGCTCCTCACAACCAGAAAGCAGATGCTGATGGCTTCATAGGTTTCACTTGCTCTGGCTTGTACTTGAACCAGGGTATCTACTGATTGACTGAATGCATTTTTCTCTTCATTTGTTCAAGACACCGATCCAAATACAGAAAAGGTCATTACTTGTTCAAAGATGTTAGTTAACAATTTCCAATCATTTTCATGCACAAGAACAATTAGCAGCACACTGAGAAACTGATTTATTTTGTCAGCTCTTCTTCCACATTAAACTTGTGATAGATGTCTCCTGTA
This sequence comes from Aythya fuligula, assembly GCF_009819795.1. Classification (NCBI taxonomy): domain Eukaryota; kingdom Metazoa; phylum Chordata; class Aves; order Anseriformes; family Anatidae; genus Aythya; species Aythya fuligula. The sequence goes on from NC_045561.1 coordinate 2,748,779, forward strand.
TCAGGTCAAGTCCATTCAACAATATCTAACTGAACTACATGTGTTGTAGTTCAGGCTTTTACCTGCAGGATACGAAAAGCTAAGAGGGCAGAAGCTGTCCTCCTCAAATGCATATGGCTACTGCCTACTGTCCACAGCAGCTATTTAATGTGTACAAATGGTGTCATCTCCGAGCTCTAGGAGTTTTGTAGGCTCAAGACTTCATTATTTAGAAACCATATAACAGAATACAGCCCTTGGATTTCCCATTCTTCTCTGAAAGTTTCAGCTATTTTTTCTTTTGATTAAAAACTTCCAGAACTAGAAGAATTATAGTTTCTCAGGCAGAATCTATATGAGAGAGCTGTAACAATATTATCATAAGCATTTACTATTTTTAAATTGCAGCACTCTTTTCCACTGCTTCATCTCTATACATCATCCCCATGACAGCTACCACACCAAGGTCTGTAATTCAGTAACTGCTTTCTCTCCCTACCCCTCTACACATTTTGTGATTGCACTGCGTAGGAGGCTGTGTAAAACTAATGATGCTGTATTGTAAAAAATCCTCACTCACATTTCACTCTTGTGAAATTGATTCTTGTCCTGATTTGGCAGGTTCACTGGTGTTTCATGAAGTCAATGCTTTGGGACAAAACAATTACCTCCCATATTTATCTTTTTTTTTTTTTGGATTTGTAGCTTGAAAAGAGTCAGCACTTTCTAACTGGCATGGTGACACCCTTTGTATATATCAGTGCACTTCAGCAGTGTACTGAAGCCCATTTGATTTATCAGCTATTTCCTCTTTGTCCTTTTCTCTACAGTTTAATTTCATTCATAATCTCAGTAAGTTCAGTCATTTCCCCTTTTCAGGTCATTTAAAGGGATTTAAATCAGCTGAGATCGAAGTACCAATCGCCACACAGAGCCACACAGTTCTTACCCTCCTGCACCACTTTCTTCATAAATTATCAATGAGGCCAGGAGTTGGCCTGGGATGAGACCCATTATAGAAGCATGACCATCCAGGAGAGTGAAAATACTTGGATATCAGAGGTGGTATGCACAACTCCAGCCCCAAGAAAAAAGCAAAGCCCTGGAAGTAGATCAACGCAATGATTTTTGCCTAGGCAAGTTAATGATTTCATGCTCACTTGCTGATACAGGGCAGAGATGCATCAGTGAAATGACTACTATGATGCAGCATCAGTCTGCATCGTTCAGACAACCAAGGCAGCCAGAGAGTTCCCTGCAGACTAACTCAGTCTGTTCAGGAGCTGAAAATGCAGCTACACTGCCCGCAGCTTCTGAGCTGGCTCAATTACAGCCATGTGCTAATGCAGCTATAGTGCTCCTGGCACCCAAACCAGCTTCCCCAGCTCCACCCTGCCTCACATACTCTCAGAAGAGAACAGATTTCAGAAAACTCAGCTCAATCTCAGCCAAAGACACAGAACATAACAGCAGCCCAACTCTGCGTGGGGCTCAGCAGATTCCAGCGAGGGGCTGCCTGCGGCAGCAGTGAATAAAACACAGCAGCAAGCAAGGCAGGATCCTGACCAAGACACAAAACTGGTAAGGATATGAAAAAGACTAGTTTTTCTTTACAAGACCTTTTGCTTTGCTAAAGGCAAGTTAGTATAAAATTATTCTGTATGTGTTAGTACTCCTCTGGGTAAGCAAGCTGCACCCACAGCCGACAGAAGATGTGCAGATTGTGTTCAGACAGCCTCGAAGGAAAGCAGGTAACTGACCTGAGCTGACACTGACAGCCTGCTGTCACAACACAGGAAAACCAACTGCAGCCTTACTCCATAACACAATGTGCAGTGAGTAATTGCAGATCTTGCTGGACATCACCAGAAAAATTGTGTGGGTAACAGCCTGCCATACTGAAGGAGTGAACACTTTTAAGATCCCCAACTTATAACATTTCCCACAGTGAACTTAATTATTCTCATCTGTCCAAAATTCAGACAATAAATGGGATTTCTAAAGTGTTATATATCAGCCTTTCAACTAGGTGCACTCAGGTGGTTAAAAAGAAGTAAATACTGAGGTGCTAACTCCAGCGCAGCTGTAACTCTTTAGATGACAAAAACTAACAGACAAAATCAAACATCAGGGTCACTTTGGCAGGCGGGAAGGCTATAAATAGCCCAAACTCACCTGAAAAAGAGTCCAAGAAATGTCTACCATTGCTCACCAACAGATTTGCAGGCAAACTCTGAGAGAATCAAATGTACCCTGAGTGCTGAAGGCCCCTGGGGACATGGCACATGCTGGAGGGTGCTGGGAAGCTGCAGAAGAAGCCTCCTTCAGGGACATTTGCCAAGCCTGATTCCCAAAATATTTGCAGTACAGCTGTCACAAGGGCTTTGGCAGATTCACCTGTGCTGGGTGCAGGTCCCAGGCGTCCATCTGTGGGGCTCTGTGAGGAGAGGCCCCGGCCGGTTCCAGTAGTTTCCAGCGGCCTCCTCACAGGGGGGCAGCCCCTGGTGCAGTGCGCAAGATGGCGTCTGGCAGTGAGGGAAATCCGACTTTCTCCACAGGGCATTTTTTTACTTGTGGTAATAAAGTAATATTTTATGTCTATATAGCTGGATTTTGAAAATAAAATTGGAAGGGCCCAGCACTTTAACACGTTTAACACATTTCCTGACAGACAGGTCAGACTTTGTGCTTGTGCACTGAATATTCACAAGTGGGACAAAAAGCATCTTTCTATGTATTAAGCTATCCCAAAAAAGTTGTGTGTGTTTTTTTTTTTTTTTTTTGTTTTGTTTTGTTTTGTTTTTGTTTTCCTCCTCTGACTGAATAGTAAATTAGAGTTCCCCAGGAGCATTTACTGCTGAAGGATGCAGCCCCATCCCTGGTACAAGCTGGACCCCAACCCACAACACGTGTTGAGGACTCTGCAGCTCAAGGCAACACCAAGCAGTCCTCCATCACTTCTCCCGTCTGTCAGGCAGCTGTCCTCTTCTTTTAGGATGGGATGATCTACAAAGTTACAGTGATGGCAGAGATGCCAGCTCCCACTGTCACAGTGCTGACAGGCTGCAGCTGCCTGGTCAGCCCTGGTTTGCACCTCACCCATCTCTCTGTCTCTCTCATCTCATCTCTCACCTGCATCACTTCTCTCAGACCTCTGTCCATATGTCTCCCCTCAGACTTTTTCTCACAAAATGCTCTGCTCATTTCTGACTGCTGAAGTTAAAGACACTGGTATTGTCAGGAAAGTGACTACTTCCCACCCCCCACCTCACCCTCCGTACCTCCCTACCCCCCATTTTCTTCTTTTTCCATTCTGCATTTCTGCATTGGCTAACAATGCCTAGAGGAGAAAAAAAAAAAAATGCACTTTTAAAAGAAATAAGGTAGGTGTATGAATCTCCATATCTCAACTTTTTTCCCCCTTGGTCTGCCTCATGTCAAGAAACCCTCTTTCCTATTAAAAATATTTATAAAAGCTTACAAGAAGGTTAAGCTGCAACTATTAAATTAAACTATCTCAGAAGAAATTACATGAGACTAGAAAGAATTGCCTTCTGAGGGCAAAAATGAAAAGAAAAATGAAAGCATTCCTTTTGAGTTGATATGAACAAGAAACTTTTTATGTTTTATTCACTGAATCTGAAGAAAAGCCTCCTATTTATGGTAGATGCTGCTCCATAGGGAAAACACATTTCCCAGGGATTTGGCAGGAAAACCTAACTAGCTGATATAGCTGAGTGAGACAAGACAGCTTGCCTGTTTTTGTCATCCTCACAGCAACAGAGACTAGACCCCACTCACCTTGAAGTCCATCCTTTTCAAAACATGGCAATATGACTGAAGACAACTGCTCAGGAAGGAGCAGAGCCTGAATTCAGTAACCTATGAACTCAGATATGTAAAGAATTTAGTCAATGTTAAACAAGATATGTCAGAAAAAAAAAAAAAAAAAAAAAAAAACGAAACAAAACTCCTCAGACCCCTTGCTACACTGACATGCTCTCTTTGGCTCATGTTCTGCGACAAGTCCTTTGGCAACACAGTCACACCTTGTTCAGCAATATCAAGATATCATTTAGGATATCATTTAAGAAGTGCATTGTTTGTTCTGTTATCCTTTCTGATATAATACATGCACAGCTCAGCTGCCTGATTTTGCAAAAGCAATCCAAGTGCAGTAGTTTCAACACTAACATTCACTAGAAAACAGCCTCTTTGGTCTCAACCAAAGCAGACCATTTTTGCTTCCTTTTTATAGCTTTCAGAAATAACATTATGCAGAAAAGTGATTATAGTTGTAATGATAAAAAATGAGGAAAAATGACAATAAATAATGTGGTATCTTTCTTGAGCACACCTAGGGCTTTGAAGCTTCAACATGAGAAGAAGGGTCTTTCTTGTATCAGTGAGCTGTGTACGATAAGGTGTCTAAATAAAAAGAATAAAATATGATCTGTCACTGCCTTAAGAGCAGTAAGATAAAATTATTATATAGGCTGCAAAAAGAAGTACTCCTTAAAGAAACCATCACTGCAGAAATATTTTTGGATGGATAACGTTCATCAATAGTTTAAAGGGGAAAGGAAAAAAAAAAGTGTACATTTAAAAAAAAAACACACAACATATGAAATTAAGTATTTCAAATGCCTAATGAAATACCATTTATAAATTTGCTAGGATTAATTTAAAAAGAAAATACTTTTTTTTTTCTTTTTCTTTTTTTTTTTTTTTTTTTTTTAATTTTAGTTGGGAAGAAACAGCCCAAGGATGCTGCAGAAAGTGGGTCAGTACCCAAAATTTAAAAATCCAGCCCAAAACAAAAGCAGCCAGAATAGCAGTTTCTATCTCGTACAGTTTCATTTTCTGTATAAAAATAACTGAATTGCCATGTGGAGGGGGCATTCTCCTTCATCTTCTCCAATCCATCTCTGTAATATGTTATCAGGATGGACCTGGGAAGTGTGGGTACAAGCACTGACTTCAGCTTAGAACAACACAACTAGTTTTTCTGAATCTGCTGGGGGTGACCCAACCTATCCCATACAGCATCAATATCCATGAAATATGTCCACTTGCTGAAAGAGAAAAGCATGACAGTGTACTCTTTAAAACTTTATTTAGCAGCTCAATGAAGCACTGATTCTGCAAACAGTATATTAAAGCGGGAGTCTCATCACAAGCTTAAGGAGAATTGAACAGGAAGCAATTTTAGGAAATTATAATTAAGCTGCTATGTTTTTCTTTTTCCCTGTTGCATGGGTGATGCACAGAACATACAATGTACAAAGGTACACTGACAGTGGTTCTTTTTTATGGAATATAAATCAACATAAAATATACATAGAAAACAAAAGACATGCTTATATGAAGGGCCAAAAAAGGGCCAAAAGACATGCTTATATGAATTACAAGGGTTATGATAAAGTAATTTGAGCACCCTTGATTTGATCTTTGCGCGTTTTATGAACAGAAGTAAAGCTGCTATTTTGCCCCTTTTGCACTGATGAGGGTGCACCACCTTTCCTTTACTGCTCAGGAGTGAGAGTTTGGGCAATAAGGAACAGAAAATCAGACCAAAGCATCCACCAAAGCTGCGAGATGTCTATATGAAATCTGAACGTGTATGCAGAAATGGCACGGGGAACTTTATTCAGCTTTCTGAATGCTCTGTCCTCTGATCATGATTCTTTTTTCAGGTTTAGGAAGTGATGCTGTGTTGTCTGATTAAGTTCCCATTTTTTTCCTATGTTTGCTACAAATTATTCCTTCCCAAAAGGAGTAAGAAGGAGAAGACTTTATGTTAAAAATTTATTTTTCAGCAGCTGGAAACCCTTTCTTGCTTTAAGTCCTTTCAGTGGAGAAACCCTTGAAGTTATTTTTTTTTTTTTTAACATTTCCAAGAATATTCTGTCAAGTTGAAGTCAAAAAGGAAAGATATGAGCCCAAACAGTGATTAGTGAATGCGCAAACCTTATATTAATCACTAACCACTTTTAATCAGTTCTGCATTGGCAAAAAAACACCTGCGTGCACCAAGCACTTGTAGCAGCCTCTTCTCCACCAGTGCACCATCCTGTGGTGCAGCAAAAAGCATCCCACTTTCTCAAAGAGGAGGAAAATTACTGGATGTCTTGAACATCAACATGATCAAAGGGATCCGCAGAAATACTCATTTTATGTTCTTTCCACTTAAATATTTTTTTCTCAGGAGGCAATATATAACTCTCAGACAGGATTTCATCTAAATTTGCAGACAGCATTTATATTTGTCTAGCTTGTTAATGCGGATATCATTAGAAGAAATGCAGTAATGCTTTGTCATCATCCTGACAAATCCTCAGGGAATGTAAACGTCTTGCAGACAAAATCATTTCAGATCAAACCAAAGTGAGGTCACTAAAGAAATCTGGCTGAACACTCAGGCTCACAGCATCACCAAACGTGTAGCAGCTCTGTGATGAATGGCAGCGTGGCACTCCTTGATAAACAGGCAAAGACCTGAGCCCTAGCCTGACAACTTGTCTTTTCCATGAAAGCTGCCAAAACCAAAATGTTGTCACTGGAGAAGATTTCTAGGATTTGGCCACAAGTCAGCAAGGCTTTTGACTGTCTTGTTCTGCTGCTTAACACAGACCAGCAGAGAAAGATGTCAAACATTTAGGGTCGTGCTGCTTCTTTGCCTTTCTCAGCATGCTCTCCTTGTGCTGTAAAGTTGTTATAGTATTGGAGATCTGAATTCACATACAGAGCCTGATGTGATGCTCATGGCCCCCCCAGATGTCATTAAGAGGACAAAAATAAAGCCTGAGAAATGCCTGTGCAGCAGCAAACGCTGCTCTGTCACTACCTGTGTTGCCTTCCAAGAGTAACAGGCACCTCTGTTGCCTCCATCCCAACATGTTATACAAGGCTGGCTAGTAACATGGGATGGAAATATTTTTAAGTTGTTTCACATTTTGCCTGATATCAAGAACCAGCTTTGTAAGATGCGTTCATTACTTGCTTATCCAGACAACCTCCCTGAAGTTTAACGTGAGTGAGCGAAGGAAAGCAAGTCAAAGGAAAAAAGAAAAATCCTACCCACAACCCACCATTACATATTCAGTTTGCCCTTTGTAATTTCTATTTTAAATCAGTCTGTGTTTGTTTTAACAGCCATGGTGAAAAGTCCAGAAGTAGGATTGGAGTGGAAGACTCGAGAGCTGCGTGGACTGTCCAAACATACAGGTGCTGCTGCACTTTTCTTGAGGGAGTCCCTAAGAAAAGCTCTATCGCCAGCACCAACTACTTTCCTCTAGCAATAGGAGGCGCAAAATTAGGCAGAAAACTAGGGGTTCTCAGAAGGTTCCTTCTGGAGGAAGTCCTTTTGGGTTTCCTGGTCCCCACTGGTGAGAACTGACCTGCGGAAGGACTGTGAACCTGCTTTCCAGGCTGAGGATGCAGGGGAAAACCATTATCTGCATCCCAGCTACAGAGGGGTTTAAGGAATTTAGAGGAAAACCAACCAAACAAACCCTGTTGTCTCATCAATAAATGCAAAGGTTTTTATTTCAGGAAAAATAAGTGGTTTTGCTAGCAGCAGCAAATCACCGACACGGCTACACTAAGCACCAACAGAGATCACAGCTGGCAACAAGGGGTTTTACAGGGCCTTCTTACAGGCTGACACCAGGAATCAGAAAGGCTCTCACCTACTAAACCCAAACTAATGATTTCATTCGTGTCAAGACTCCCTTTCAGCACAGGGTCACTCACAAATTTCCTTCCTGATAACATTTATGAGTAAGAGTAGCCTGCCCTCCCCTGTGCTGCCCTGATCTCACACACGAGGCCAGGCTTTAAGATGTTATGTGCAAGACAAATTGCAGTTTGCAGGTAATATTTTGCCTTGTCTACCCCTTTATTCGACCTGCTCTCGTCCCACACGTTTCCTTGTTTATCTTCAATTTTCTGTAAAAATCAAACTTCAGGTTTCTCTCTTCCTAGGACTCTGCGACACCTGGAACTGCCCTAAGTAGAAGTATTACCTCAAGAAAGGAACTGTCGCTGATTTTAATCAGCGCTCCAGGAGGATTTCAGGCACTCTGTGATAATCCCAAATTGTAGAGAATGCAATGAGCAATGCACTCTTAAAAGAACCCAACCTAGGAAGGAGCAAAATCAAGTAGGTTTCTGTTTTCTGCTTGTTTAAAGGCTGCCCATCCTCCTAGCTCAGGGCTGAAGCCTGGGCCATATGCATGCGCTGGTGGGCCGCGTCTTAGAAAGGCCCCAAGTGCTCCTGGCTGCACCCGAACCTGCTGAGGGGAGACCCCGGGCGAGAGGGGCACCAGAACAGCGGCTGGCAGCAGATCTGCATGCAGGGCCGTGACACCCCTTTTTCTCTGAGACAAAGGCCAACAGACTCAGCTCTAGAAGTGAATCTCTCTATGTAAACTGCGATTACCACTTCAATGGGAGTCTTACTCAATTAAGGCCTACGATATTAGCTTCAAGTGAAGAGATCAGACGGAGGTCCCCAAAGCAATTACATGAAACAAAGTCCCCCATAAAGCAGCTTTTCTCATAAAACCAGAACTCCATTTTATACTATTTTACTCTCAAGAGTGATTTCCTAACTAGTGTTCAAAAGAAATTCAAGTTTGGGAATTCACAACCCAGGATTAAGAAGTCCAGCCGATAGGTCAAAGACATAATTAGTTTCCACACACCTCCTCATTTCACATAAGAGAAAAGGCAACTTTTGTGTGAGGGAAATGAAGACTTGAGTCTAATGGGGGGAGGTGGCAAAGAAAAAAAAAGGAAAGAAAAAAATCTAAGCCTCTTCAATTTTCATATTTTTTTTTCAGTCATTAGCAGCATCTAATTAATTTAGGAGCTCTGAAGTGAGAACCCCAGAGTACCAGTATCTTTCTTTGGACTGTAAAAAACTTGTATCTCTTACCTGTTTCTGTAACTGAAGTATGAATATTTTCTCTTTGTCTTCAACTCCTTTTGCTAATCTGCCTGAAGCTAACTTACTGATGTTATTTACAAACAAACAAACAACCCTGCTATCTATAAATTTTATTTGTATGGAATGGGATGAAAGTAACATCCAAAAAACTGGTGCTTTGAAGCAATATTTATTAAATATATATATATTTAAATGCTTTTTCCAGTCCTCCAATCAGAGGTGAAGCAGCAGGAGAGTCACTTTTTTGCGTGACTACTCCCAATTGCAAATCAAAATTCATTTGCCATCAATAAACATTATTTTCTTGATTTTCTTCTCCATCGCAATTCCTGCCAAAATATTTATTAGAACACCGACAAAAGGAACACTGGAGGAGGACCTGAAGAAGCGTGAAATACATAGATTTGAAAGATCTACAGAATTATTTTGTTCTGCCTATGTTTTCCATCAGGAGGTTTCCTTCCTTCCACAAAACTATTTGACGTAAGGAAATTTTCCAGTATTGCAGAAGAGCCTACGGAATGATTTTATTAACTGCTCTCCTCTTTTAACAGGCAGGGCACTGAAAAATTACCTCAGATATGATTCAAGTGATCTTCATCAAATATATGTTTATGGAACAAATTAGGTTTCCCAAGTACCTTTAGAACAGTTCCTGCAACTAGTGCTGAAAAATTTGAAAATGCCCCCGTACTTTTCTGTCTAGCTCTGTGTTCATAAGACCCCTGCTGAAGATAGGAAATACCACTGAAGCCCATGAGCAGCTTTACAGCCTACTATCCTGCAGTGAGGTCAGTCTGTTCCTTAAGAAATTCGTCTTTGCTTCCTGTAACAATTTAAACTGAGTTTGTACAGCCACAGTCTGTACCTTTTGCCAAATTTTACAGTCATCGAGTTAATCGTGCACTTAGTGTAAGCATTCATCCAGATAAAAACCACAACTATAGAAAATACTGCACTGTATGTGGAGCTGATTTATGTTTCTTACACATGCTTTACCTAGCACCTAAGTTGCTGCACATTAATGCAAAGCTGTTGTTTGTCCATTTGCTGCAAAGGAAGGAGGAGATAAATGGAGCAACGTACCTTTTGCAAGCTCCTGTGTTGGAGTGGGCTTGAGCAGCAGTAGAAGAATCAGAGACAAAATTTCAGTTCTCCTTAAAACAAATTTAAAACTCCCACTGGCCAGAAAAATCACCTCTTTCTCATAAGCCAGAACCATAAACAACAATAAAAAGGCAAGGTTCTCATCCAACTTTATTACTGAAGTAGGCGCTGAAATACTGGTAAGCCTCTAGTTCTTAGAGAGGCACCCAGAAAATCCAAATGATACAATAGCTTAATATCAAAAGCGATTTTCTCCTCAAACAGTAAAGCTGTGAAAGTGCCTTTCCTTAGCCTTTTACACACAATTCACAGTGCAGCAAACCCATGGCTACTGATGGTGATAGTATTCCAGAAAAATCCATCAAAAGGTAAAGGATTCTCACATGTCACAAAATGTTTATGAGATGACACCCCTCTCTCAGAAGCCCAGGGGAAAAGACAAACAGCTGAAGTAAGAATTGCCAACCCCCCAAAATACAAAGCACAGGCACCATCTCACTCAGAAACCAAACCTTGGGCATGCACCAGGGAGAGGAGAGGGAGCGGTGCTGCAGTGTAAAGCTAACGTCTTTAGGTCCTGTCCTTATCCAGTATCTTACTTACGGACCCAAACCGCTGTAGCTGAGTGCCTGAAGCTTTAATGTACTGAATAATAAAAACACAGAATCAAATGCCTCCAAAATCCACCACCGTGTTTGAAGAATGTGTGCAAGAGCAATGGCTGAGGTAGCATAAAATCGATGAATACCATGAAGAGTCTGACTCACTGCTGTAGCACAGATTTTCAAGGCAATGTAGCTACTACCAGCTGATGGGCTGATGATAAGCGACCGCGCAAACACCCACAGGGCAAGGCGAACAATTGGCCTAAACAGATCAGGGACAAACACTGCTCACGTCTTAGCAAACAGTAGGACCAGGACAAAATCCAGCTAACCCAAGCTGACGTGAGCTGAGCCCTCTGTATCTTCTGGCCCCGCGCTGCTGGTGCAGTGTGGATGTGCCCACGGAGCCCTCCAGCTCACTTAGTTTTTAGGGTTTGTAGTGTTAAGTGCCAAATAAACCTTTATGCTTCAAAGTGCTTTAGATGATATTGAAAACTAATTTTTACATTGCTAGATTGTGTAACGACGTGTTGGCCTGACAGATTAGGAAAACATTTACTGTTACTTTGCTTAGCAGACACAATTCATTAATTAGCAATGCATCAAAACCAAAATAGCTGACAGAAGCCTCCTGCTTCTTCCCAGTGTGATGTGAACTTTCCTTACAGACACATCACTTCCACGTAAAGGGGGCTCAGAAAACATGTGAAGAAGGATGCAAGAATTATCCTAGTGACACATTCAGTCCTAATTAAAGCAAGAGGTTGTGGGGATATAACCAGAAGAGGTGGACACTTTAACCCAGCCTTTTCTAATAAGACAGGAATAGTCCCACAGTGGGAGTACTAGAATGTAACACTTGCTCTATGAGTATTAAACAAAAAGCCTACTACATTATGGGAAATGTTGAGATACGTTTACAAAATTAGGAGCAATTAAGCACATATTTTGGTTAGCAGACTAAAACAAATCACTGTAAGATCTTCTATTTAAATAGCCAGAATTGCTGTGGTGCAACGAGCACAAATAACGCTCGTGGTAAGAACGCTGCCTGCCACTGCACCTCCCCGATGTTATTTTTCCATATGTGCTTCCATTTATCTCAGAAATTTCAGTAGGTTTGACTATGTTTTAAAATAGGGAGGGAAAAATAAACATTTGCATCAAATTCAATGGTTTGCAGGAGCAAAGGAAGGGCTAATCCCTGAGAGATTTGACATGAGTCTGTTTAACATTCTGTCGCTTCCAGAGCTGTTGGGTTCTGCAGAAGCACAGCTATAACTTAGGTGTCTGTGTAGGAATATAATGTTAAAGAACACCAGGTGAAGTTGTGCTCGTAGTTAAATTGGCATTCCCCAGCAAGCCACATGGGTCACATGAGTACAACCAAGGCTACAGTTTAGGTCTATCTGAATAAAGGAGGCCAAAGAACCGAAGCTACATAATTAAAAGTACAATTTCCAAACATCTGGCATGGAAAGTGACGAAAGAAAAGCAAAGTGTGCTGTGCCAAAAACAGCCAAATTCATGTGGGGAATACCGTGGGGAGGCTAAATGCCTGTGCATATCGTGCTAGAACAGACATTTAGTGCAATTATATTATGATGCATTCAGTTTCTCATGCCGTGGTTTGGTTCAGCAGTTAGGATTTTACAGATACTATCAGCAGGCAGATTAATAAGAACAACTCTTGTAAAATTGATACAGTGCTTCATCTGGAGTTACAGAGTTCAACCTGTCTTCATAAAATTCACATGTAAAAATCATTACCAGATGTGACCCTTTTTTAACACATTCAAAAAACAAATGCTTTTCATGTTAAGATTTCTGAACTTTGTATGTGCTACAGGGATGGCAGCCTCAATGTTTTATTAACGAGAAACACCAGGGAGGAAGGGGGGGGGTGCTTGTTTAACAGACATATATTAAAAAGAAGTCTTGATGGATAAACACATCAATGGATTTTTGAAAGCACATGCAAGATTTTTTGACAGAAGGGACATGCTGTCACTTTTGCAAATGCCTTTGCTGGCACTCGATCCTAAGTATCTTTCCTTTGATGCTGTCCATTTTATCCACCCAGTGAACATCAACCTGACCAAGGCAATCAGGCTTAAAAACAGAAAGCAGAAGAGACGGGGTAAAGATATTTTAAAAGCTGCCATCAACAAATTACAAGTGCAGAGCACGACGTAGAGCACTCGTTTTGTCACACGTAATGCCATGACTTGAGGTTGCATTAGTGTCAGTTCGTTCCCGTAACTCTACATTTATGGCTGACAGACACATCTACTTCCAGCAACACCTGCAACCAAGAGTGAGCTAAATCCTCCCCGAGCTCAAGCAGGATTGTATATGCATGGGCTATGGCATTGCACCCCAGGATGCTGAGCGTAGGCACCTTGATCTAAAGATGCCCCTGAGGTTACCCATTCTGTCAGGGTGAGATCTGGGGGAAGAATCAGAGCCCAGGTGTGCAAAGCTGCTTGTAGAGCTCAGCCTTTAGGGGCTGAGCCCCTGCAAGCCACCAGGCTTTTTTCCTTTTCAAAACCACCTGACAGTTCTTTATGGCATGTCTGGAGGGGCTCAGTGAACAACACAGCAGTCAGCTCCGTGGCAGCACTGGGAACACTTCTAACCCCAACATTATGCTATTACTTTTTACCCATTTTCAGACGTTGCTTTCTACTACGCTTTCAGTTGTGATTTCAGACATGTACAAAACGTATCTTTGCTTAATGGATGCCTAAATACTTCTGGAGCCACGATGGACTTTAAGAAATAGCCACCACTTGTCACACGGGTTCTTTTGCAGGCCACGCTGCTCAGCAGGGGCCTGACTGCCTAAGCAGATGCAATTATTTTAAGGGCAATCAGCTTTCCACATACTTTTGCATAAAATAAGGTCTACTATTTACCGATACAGCTGGCACGTGCCTTTGGAATTATTCCTCATTTGTCATCACTGCTATCTGTATTGTAGATCAATTAATCTGTTAGCTGCTGTTGTTTTGGTTAATTAAAATGACCCCAGGAAAGCAAACCATCCACAAGTACTTAATGTACTTAAATCCCTGTACAAGGGATATAAAGCGAATGCTTGATCCATCAAAACTAGGTTTTCAAATCCATTAACATCATCTCTCAACACTTCCACCTGAAGCTCTATAACAGCTTCCAGCATCACTTAACTATCACGAATTGAAACATTTAGATTTTCTATTCTTTCCCAGCTTGGGCCTGCAGACTTATCACTGTTAAATTAAACACAAAATGCTGTGTTTAATCTCAAGTGCTTTGATGCCTCTCTTAAAAACTTCTGCAGCTCAGAGACGCATTTCTAACTCACAGGGCATTGGTGTAGCTATTAATTTTTACAGTAAACTTTGAAGCTACTGCCACATGCTGACCTCTCTCGCTGTGACTTGGCAGAGGACAGCTTAATCTGAATTTTCTTAATGCTGGGAAAGTAACTGAAGGGTGATGGTCTGACTGGAGGGACAAAGTTAGGCAAAGTAGGCTCTAGTGGAAAGAGACAGAATCTTACTCAGAAAACACCACCTCCCTCCTCTCAGTTGCAGAGGGACTTCATGAGGATTAGATTTCCACCACTGGTATCTTAGTCAAATATCTTAATTTGTGTAGGAAGACCTTCATGTCCTCCTCTCAGAGTCTTTAGCAGAGCCTTTCACATCCCAAAGGATTAGGATTCCTCTTGCTCCCCATGCTGGAGTTCACCAAGACCATATGATAGGAGGAGTTCAGACCAATTAACAGCCCTACTCATTATTCTTCCAGGGAAAGAAATCATGATTTCATTTAATTCCCACAAGCTGTGTGCATGGATACAGTTGTGACCTTTTTGAACCATTGCTTTTCATTTTTTACTGTGTTCATCAACAAATAGTATAAACTCTGGGAAGTGCCTACTAGGAACTGTGTACCATCTGTTCATTTGGAATAAAAATTTTAGTGCATGCTTGAAACATATTAACCTACAGTCAGGTTTCATACGGTTTGTTCTACATGTCAGCCAGGAAGAGATCACTCAGCTATTTAATTTCTACCATAGGTCCTCCGCGTGCTGTTAATCCCCATGTGGAGGAGTTCCATGGTGCAGCTTGAATAGGACACTTTCTCGCCCACTTTCTGAGAAATTCTGCATCTTCCTCTTTTCCAGCTTTACTTAATAGATCTTCCATCTAGACATGCTTTGCAAACTTGTCAGTTTGGGGATAAATTCACTTGCAAACCAAGGTAATGACACTTCAGGCATTTCTCAACCTGAAGAAGAGAAAAATCTGCTATAGATCAGCACCCAGCTAGCCCACAGACAACTACTCCAGCAAGGAAAGAAAAGAAATAAACCACATTACATTGCTCAGATAAGACCCTGACCATGCCTCTGAAAGCTCAGCCCTTCCCTGTGCGCTGTGCGAAGCAAGAACCCTACACAAATCCAGCATGAAACTTTATTATGAAGCTCTGCCCTGTCACTCATTTGCATGTGTGAGCTAACTTAAAATCTCACAAGCTGCTATTTGATGTCTCAATGATGCAAGATGTTCTTAGAATGGAAGCCTCTCTGGTACATACATATGCTCATTTTCCATAATGAGCCCTCTTTTTTTTTTTTTTTTTATCTGCAGCGGGAAGATGGTTATGAATGGGAATCACAAAATGTTGCTGACAAGCAGTAATGTCAGAAGGTCTGAGGCCAAACAAACTGCACAGTGAAACTAACAGATAACAGGTAGTTAGCATTTTTATGTAAAGTTTGAAATATTGCTGTGAATTTGCCCTTTCAGCCAGAAAGGTCTCAGGCGGCTGGCAGAAGCGCTCCGTGCAATCCATTGCTGTTAATGATTCCTCCAAGGTGGAAATTTTTGTTTGTTCATTTTGTTTCGTTCAAGAAAATAAAACAACAAATAGGAAGCATGATGAGGAAGCAAGATTGCAAGAGCAAACCCTGGGCACGCTGTTTATTTCTGTTTCTGCATTAAGTAGAACAGAAGCTTTTGTTAGCTGGTGATGCCGGTCCCCAAAAATGAAACATCACTGCCCTCTTCTGTATCACAAGGAAGTTGTATCCATCAGCAACCTGACATGTCTACACAGAGAGGAAGGTAGTTACGTACCAGATGATGATTACATATTGAACTTGCCCAACATTTTTAACAGAAGGTATTCATTCATTTGTCCATCATTATCTTCATGTCTGTTACTAGTCTTGAAGAGCCTGATAAAGATCTAGCTTCAAAGGGAGCAAATAAGGAATAAATACACTGGAATTTATGGACTACCAGTTTGTGTGTGACACAGAATCATGTCCATTTCTGAACTTATTAAGAGGCTTAATAAAGAAGCTGTACATTTTACTGCCTCAATTTGGCTTGCCTTTTTGCCAAGTTTAGAAATCTGATGCATGTTCAACTTCCTCTTTCACAGTATCTCTGTGAGCAAGCAATCCCCTTGTTCCACTCGCATGCACATTTTCTTTCCCTTACCCTCCCCTCCACTCCTCTCCTCTCCCCTGCAAATTGCAGCCAGCCTTTCCTACTGGTCTTTCTGGAGCCTTTCCAGAACCTTTTCCACACAGCGACATCTCCAGGCACCCACCCCGGCTGGAAGCCTCCCTTCCCTAAGTATTTTGCCAGCTCCAACCAATGCCCTTTCAAGCCTCACTCCCGAAAGCAAAGTGTGCCTGACAAACTGAAGGTTCCCTCATGCGAGGTGTTTAAAATAGACTTGAAATCTAAAAATACTTTAGTTATTGAAAGCAGGCAGCAGCTTTCAGGCTGAATGTAGGCTGAAACTCTGGATTGTGACTTCCCTGCAGTGCCAAGGCAGGTTACTTCTCAGGGAGTGACCTGCCCTTCTGTCAGGTGTATGTGGAAGGAACAGAGCTGGCAGAGCCAGGGGAATCCCACCGTGTCCCACCATGCTGCCGGAGAGGTGCGCGTCAGAGAAGAATAAGCAGGACACCAAATGGGTAATAGAGGTTGGACATGAAAGGCCAAGAGAAAGTGAACTCTGTGTGCCTCCAGCCGCCCAGAAAAGGAAGGGGCTCCTCCTGATCTCGTGGTTATGGAGAAAGGCACAGGGCAGCACAGTGCAGAGCTGGGCACGGGTCCAGGCACCCTGCGTGACACGGGCAAGCTTCCTCACCTGCCCGCTTCCCTCTCAAGTCCCTCGTACCCAGCAGCGCGGTGACGAGAGATCCCTTCAAGGTTACGAACTGCCGAGCCAAGACAGCGATACCATGTGAATGATGAGATTCTTACACGTAAAAACACACGGAGGTGTAGGTCCTGCTGGCAGACTGAATAAACACTCCGTGTAGAGACATTCCCTGTGAGCCGCGGCTGATTTATGCTGCAGGGGAGATACACACAGAGGTGCGCTCCCACAGCCGAGCTGGGGCTCTCACACCTTAATTGCTTTGAAATCACTTCTGATTTTTATTTCATTTCAGTCTACAGCACTAACATAAGGAGACATGAGAGTGTAAGACAAATATAATTATCTTAGTGTCAGCTTGATTCAGTGGAGTATGAGCAGCTCATTTTCAGTCATTACTGCTGACAGGGCCACAGATACTGTAGTTTGCAAGAGAACTGTCTTCTGACTCTGGAAATACCATGATTTCATGTTTAGCACAGCATCAGGTACTTCTGTGGCTACACTCAGCCAACATATGTCTGAATCTCCAACTAGAGGCGCTGAGGAAGTGACCAAAAGGCCGACCACTGCACTGGGGACCACCCAAGGGCAGGAGATGGATCGCGTCCTTGTTTTCCCTCTGTAAAAATGAAAGTATGCCCACAACGTGCTTGGGATGCAACAACTGCCAGCTTTCTCTCATTGTGCTTCTTGCATGTGTTTCCAGCTGGAGCTTCCTCTCTGCAATTTGTTTTCTTTGCAAGTTCTTGCACCAACTTCAGTGGGTGCTGAGTCAAACTCTACGTGGTATCAAATACACAGAACATATTTACACCACAATACTGAAAATCTATTTGATAACTTCCTGTCCAAGACTGCATGAGCATCAAACATCTTTTCAACTGGAAGGAAGAGCAAAAGTGACAGCCAAACCCACCACAGCCTCCCTTGGTCCCAAGGTGCAAAGCTGCCTGTGCTAAGATGCTCATACCTCCTCCTTGCACAGCTGCTCCCAGCCCTCCTGTCAGAGATGTCCAGAGCTCTGCTACTTTTGTTTTTTTTTTTTTTTTTTTTCTCTCTTTTGAGCTCAAGTCCTCTCAAATAAATTCAACTAGTTTTTCAATGAGTTCGGCTTTTTCCACATGAATAAAAATTGTGGATGAACATTTCAGTCCTCAAATACCACTCCCTAAATTAATCTCACAAGAGAAGAGGTGGAGTTTATGAAGTAGAGACTAATTCTCAAATAAATTAGGCAGCAGTGGTGCAGGAAGAAAAGTGAAGTAAGATAAATAGCTGTCAGGAAAGTAGAACTGGAGTGTAAGTGGAATCTGAACAATGCATGAGTGCTTCCCATTATGTAGAGCCTGCAGAGACAGGGAAGGTAGGTCGGTGACTCCAGAAGCCCTTTCCATTGCTGCACTTGCCAGCAAGGTGCTGGGAGACGAGCAGCAGCGATGTCTCTATCAGCAGATGAAGCCAGGCACACGGAGCCCTTTTCTCCGCTTCCAGCAAGCGGAGCGCCACGGCAGGGGAGCACAGCCCCGAGGCAGCACAGACCCGAAGCACAACGCTGTGCCCAGCTGCCGGACCCCACGGATCCTGGCTGGGGCCCCACTGGAGGCAGCTCGGGGCTGCATTTCACAGGGCGTGCATCCCATTTGGAGGGGCTGGCTTTCAGAAACGTGGCTTCAATGGTGACTGCAAACTCTCAGGTAAACTCACAGAAAGTCGCTTATCTCAAAGGCCTGCTGAAAGGAGACCCGGTGTGCAGACTGTATCACAGCATATTAGCAGCGCTCAGGGAACAAGAAGACCAACATTGTAAAGCTCTTCCCAAGCCGGTTTAAAAATGTGAAAGACGGCCTATCTGCTTCAATGCCTAAGAAAATATTTAAGGTGTAGACATCAAGTGCCAATTTGTGAAGGTGCTCGGCTGGGATTAGCAGCATGCCTCCCACTAAAATCTGTGTTTTTATTTGGCAAAGTTCCTCCTCACACTCCACAAGGCAGTTTTCTTGGTTGTTAACATAACACTACAAGATGGGGACAAGGTGATGATGCAGGAAACATTGTCTCTGCACCCAGTGCTGTAGATGATTTCAAGGGATAACAAAGGGCAGCTGCTTGCAGGCACCTCAAAATGGCTTCATTTAGGGCAGGGAGTGAGCTCCTGGCAGGTGGGTGCAGAGTTACATATCTCAGATTCCCCCAGTATGCTCCCACAGCAGCTCGGTGGCTCTTTGCCCCCAGCTTTTTCATTAAAATGTCTCAGAAATCATTCCCCAGCTATCCTGCTGTACGTTAAGAGTCCAGCAAGGGAGGAGAGCTTTCCTCCTGTGCAAAAACACGATCCCCGTGGAGCCAACGACTGCTCCAGCTCTGTGCAAGTCCCACGGCTCAGATGGGTTTCAGCACGGAGCAGTCTCTGCTGTGCCAGAGTGGCACTGATCCACGGCCATGGAAGCAGCTCTGGCTGTCCCCGTGCTGACACAGTGGCTTGTCAGATGAGCACCTGATGATAGGCATGAATCACGACTCTTCCCATTTAAATCCGGGCCAGCACTTACTGCACGATCCAATGAAACAAACGGCCCTAACGAGGACGCTGGCAAACGCAGAGTGTCATTCCCATATACAGCACAGAGCATTTTTGAATTTCCCACCTGAAGAAGAGATGCATGTGAATTAAAATGAGCCCTTCTGCTGTGATGCTAGCCAACTTATTAGGCAATTAAATAATATGCTGTCAGTCACATTTGCAGCATGTGCGAGCAGCTTTGATGGCAGCTTTCCATGCTGTAGTGTGCAGATAATAAACCACTAGCAAACGAGCTCTGCTCCCCAAGGAAGTTACGAAACAAGCAGAGACAAAATCAAAGCAATGGGCGGCAGACCAAGACTCAGAGGATGTCAAGAAGTGGCCCTTTAGAAAATCTGCTTGTTTAGACCATAATTAACCACATGCTTCACTTTAGCGTGACAGAAAATCCCAGTAAAGTGTATGAAGAAACCTCTTTGGAAATACTTTATCAGTGTGTTTCAATGAAATCACTGTCTCATGGAAGCTGAAATATTTACAGGGGCTGCAGATGGTAACATTTTGATGGGTTCAGGCTGAAATCGCTTCTAGATAGAGCAGACTCGACATTTTTGATCCAAAGGAACCTGGATAGCTTTGTGTTGCCCCTGTTTAAAAAAAAAAAAAATCCCTTTGTTTTTATTTTAATCTGGAATAAAAATAAATCTGGAAATCATGAAAGTTGTTGCAAAACAGAATTGTTATTTCTCCTGCCAACTATGATATCAAAGACATGCAGCCAAGTATCATGGATCACTGAGTAGTTTTCACATCTTCCATAAATCCTTATTACACTGATCTGCTCACAAACGTTGACTCTGATTCGGGAATGCACTTAAACTGTTCTTTTGAAGTCAGCATCACAGCTGAACTCTGACGGGGAGGCACAAACAGCCAGTCGGAGAAGTGTGAAGGGCAGTCACTGGGGGATGCCAAGGCAGGAAACAGAAAATGGCAAAATGCGTTTGTCAGCCAGACAATCTAATTTCCCACTCGGAGGACTATACAGAAATTGCATGTCAGGGATTCACAGATTTAACAGCAGCCGTTGCACTTTTTTGTGCCTAGGACTAAGGTGCCTGCTGTGGTTTCAAAGCATGAGACATGCCAGCCTTGCCCCAGGGATAAATCTCAGCTGGTTCCAAATGTGCCTAAGTGCATGGCTAGTTGTTTTCCTGATGGCAGGGCCTTTGATTCCCAAATCACAGGATATATATCGTATCGCAAACTTCTTACATGTCTCAGCATCCCTAAGGACTGATTCTGACCTGAAAGCTGCTGTGGTGCTCTCCGGCTATGCCAGCACTGCCAGAGACACAGCACGCAGCCAGGGACTGGGGAGGACACCCAAATGCAAGCTGAAAATGCCTCATTCTTGGCATTCTATCCCAAGTTACAGTAACAAAGTTCAAATGGAGAATAAGGAATCTTAAACTGGAATGATTAAGGCAGGCAGCTCTCCCATTTAAATTCCACACCTGGTACAGGAGAGCGGACACGTAGAAACCAATGTTTAGGGTTTTTAGATGAGTAGATCTTTTTCAAATGAAACTGGCTGCTTTGACATAAAGTTGCACTGCCTCTGTCAAGGCATTTTCACTTTTAAAGCTTAGTATGAAATCCCTGAAATTCATCCAATTCCTTTTTTTTGGGGGAAGGTACTGGAAATATTAAATGCTGCAATTTCTTTCTGAATCCTTGCAAAAGGGTGACCTCTGCAGAGAACAGCACTACACGATCAAGTGAGAGACATACAGCCATAGATAGAGATGCAATTATTTGGATGTATGCTACACACAGAGGAAGTGGCGAGGTCTGATGCTCATCATTAGCAGCAGCTGAAATTCTTACCATAAATTCATGTCAGAAACACTGCCAGTTTGATGTGTAAGTCATACCACGTGAATCCGCTTGAGTCATTCTCAATGATCAAGCTCCTTAAAGCAAAATTGTGTTTAAACTTCCTAAATATATACCCAGTACAAGACAAGTCTTTTCCTTTTTTGCAACATGACAACTTCCAAAACATGGTGCGTCTCAGATGGAGTTTGTACAGGGAGAGTGGGTTGAAATGCAGCACTCCTACAGCAACCCGTGGCCCCCATTAGAGACCTTCCAATACTCCACAGCTGGCATGAACTCCTCCCCAGTGGGGCATTGCTTTAATCATCTGTAAACATAATCTGTAAACATTTCATCCTATATTTGTCTCTCAAAACGTATTCACAGCAGTCACAAACAAGCTGAACCTCTGCAGCTTCAGTGGAGAAGCCTGATAACCCCACGGTGCATAGGATCCTTCCAGCCCACGCTTGAAACAACCATTTATTTCCCCTGAGCAATGCGTGTTCCCCAAAATCTATTCCTGAAAGCACAAATTCAGCAGTGAGGGACCCAGGTCTTCACCTGTGCTCTGCACCCTCACCAAGTGAAGGCACCTGTGGCGGCAGGCTTTAGCCACAGTCCCCTTCTCCCCAGAGATCGCCCTAAAAGCAGGTGCTGCAGATCTACTGCTGCTCATGGTCAGGAAGCCCTGACTAAGGGGCTTTTCAGCACTTCCCTGGAGCTGCAATGCTTAACCAGCACATCTCTGCGAACTGTATATAAATAGAGTTGCTGGGTTCCTTTATGCATTCTTTATACTTTGCAAAACAGAGCAGGAATGTCAAAAAAAAACACTCTTCTGTTTCACTACAGACTTCAAAGGTGATGGATGCAGTGTGTCCAGGAAACTATGAAAATACATTCTCTAATGGAAGAAAATGGGTAAGCACACACTATTGTCACAAAGTTTTAGTAGAAAAAGACCTAGAATGGGCTATAATACCTGTACTCTATCTATAAAGCGAAGGAAAGCATCAAATGCAGTGCTTCCAATATTCAGAAGCAAATTTTGCTATTTTTCTTCTTTCCTTCTGCAGCTAAGTGCAAAATTCCAGTAAGTTCAGGAAGAGCTTGTAAAAAAATCCCTTATCAGAAAAATCTATGAAAAGTGTTTCAGAAGCTCACAGTTTTTCCCTTTTTTTTTTTTTCTTTCATTTTCAGAACTGATTGATTTTATGAAAGAGAGCAAAACAGTGCACCGATAGTTATCAAAATTGTTCCAATTGGAAAAAAAAAAAAATCTCTTTCCAAAATTGTAGGCTACAGGGAAAAGACCCAGCAAACCTGAAACAAACGATTACACATTAGAGCATCACCTATCATCAGTCACTAAAGAACAGTTTCTCTACGCACTTCACTTGTTTCTCCTGTGAGCCAGTGGCAGCACTTTTTCCAGTCTTAGTTATTTGTTTGAAGACAATCTCTACTTGCATGAAGACAGTGCAGAAGTGTTCTTAAAATGACAAACATTTGCATAAAAAAATATTGTATGTGCACGAGATTAGTACACTGCAGCATGGCATTGGATTATAAAAGAAAACCACCCATTAGCAGGTGTTTTTGTTGGGGGCTTTTTGGGGCTCATTGAGCAAATTCCGAGCACTCCCTGTTAGACTCAGGAACCCAGGGGCACTTCGGTTGTTTTTCATCCTGTCAGCCTGGTTCTTTCGCACTGCTGAATGGCAGATGCTACACAAATGCCCAAGTTACTGGGCTCCCTCTGATGGGCAGCGCTGCAACTGAAAAGCAGAGGCAGGGCCAGACGCCCTCGGGCAGTTTTGGGTTCCCTGCAATGAGAGACATTCCTCACTGCTGAGCAAACAGTAGCCCTTACTGGCATAAGGATCTGAGTTGTTATCATGGAAAACATTTTGGATAAGCAAACAGTGGCTCTGAATTGCAATTATTTCTATTGTCAGCCCAAAGACAATGCGGGGATGCAATCTGCTTTGTTTTGTCTCCTTTCTCTCAAAATTACAGCAAGGATCCACTTATCTTGAGAAGTGATTAGGCTCTCTTTGGAAAGGACCCAAACCCAATGCACCTTTCCAGCGAGTCAGGGAAAAGCGGGTTACCCAGCCATCAGACGGGACAGGTTTCTCTAGGAGTCCAGTGGCAAAAGGAGGAGGAAAGGTTTTAAAAAGCATTCAGCCTTGAAAAAGCTTCTCCAACTGTCCTGTTAACATCAGCTGGGAGTTTGGAAAATCCACAGCCAAGCAAGCAATTGTGCAGGCCAAGCCTGCAGACAGGATCCTAATATGCCATCAAATATTCACCGGGGGAGATGGACAGAGCTGCCCACCCGTTGCTTTATTTCGAAGGAAGCTGACCTCAGCTTCTCCAGGGGGCCTTCATCACCACGCAGCGCACATTCCTGACTGCTGAACGCTGCCCCTGCCAGCTCCCTCTGTCCAGGAGTGTTTCTGTACACTGTAAAAATATGTGCCTAAAAGTACAGGCTCCTCCTGCAGAGGAGCAAAACCTGATTACCGAGTATTATTTAATGCGATGGAAAACAGAGTCCTCTAGTGGTCTCTGATCGCCATAATACTAGGAGCAGACAACAATTTAGGGGAGAAAGTGAACGATCTCAAAGAAACAAATCTTAGTCCAAAGCTGAAAAGAATCAGGGGAAATTTTCCCCGGGGATGTTGACGGCAGTCTCTGGAGTCTTCTGCAGAAAATCTTCCAGTGTTGCCTGTCATTTCAGGTATACTGAAAAGATCTCGGGCAGATGCTACGGAAAAAGCTTCACCCATATATCTGATCCTATTGTACCACACGTGAGCTGTGCTGATATAACATACTGAAAAAGAACTTTTCCAAGCCGTTAAATAAGCAGTTAAAAGTGAACACTGAGCCTTATTAGAATTGCTTGAAGAACTTAACATAAATATCCAACCAGGATTTCGGAAGTAAACCTGAATGAAGATTTATTGAATCCAGGAAAGCATCATAGAGACTTCTGTCATCCGCATCACAGCAGCAGCTGGTGCTGGTATTTGAGACAAGGACTTGATGTTTGACAGGAGATAAGTTTGTGGAGGAAATATGTAAAATAGTAAGAAAATGTCCAAGTGCCAGAGGAGTGAGGGAAAAAAATGGGAGTGGAGAGAGCAAGCAAGGTAGAGTACAGGTATGCCAACAGCGGGACCCGTGTGCTGCTAGGGGCAGTCTGACAAGATTATAGGTCTTTGCAGGAAAAAATATCAATAATTTGCCACTGCAGATAGGTGAAATAGGTAGGTGTGTGTTGGTGCCAGTTTTGCAGCTGTTTTTGTTCAAACCAAGAATTCACCTGTGCCTACAAAATGTGTAAAATGAAGTCTTGTAAAATAATCAAGCCATTTTCTATAGGCGTTAAGATTTCTCAGAGGTATCAATAAATGCACAAACGGCAGCACGGCATTCCTAAGGCATACAGTGTGTATCCTGGCATCTGCTTTATGAACTCCAGGATCTTAAGCAATCCTTTGGCAAAGGTACACGACCAGCCATAAAAATCTGGCAAACAGCAGTTTCTAAGAAAAATTTGTGTGGTCTTCGTACCAGACAGTTCCCAGCACTGTCATTAAAGCCTTATCTCAGGAAAACACTTGGAAAAATCTGTTCTCCCTTTAAAGAACCTCATCAGTCAGAGCCGTAGGGGTCATCTGTCACGACCATCAGCCTCCCTCTCTCTCCAGCATACCTCTGCAGAGCTGGAGCACAGCTAGATAAGTTCCATATGCAAAAATCCAGGGTCAAACAGCACCTGGCTGTATTTCTAGATGGCATCTTCAAATCTCTACCCCCACATCTGACTTTTCTTCTGTGCTGGCATGGCTTTTATCAGCTTTACCACTTGTATTTCATACACTTGTCAAAAAACTATTGCTGAACTTAGTGACAGTAAAATAAAGTTTGAAAAGATTCCATCTTTCATGCAGCAGGGGAAATTATTTGCTTTGAACATGCTGTCAGCCTCAAACAGGGTAATGGGTGAGTGCAGTGTGCTCAAGCCAGTATTTTGTTCCGTAGTCTGACATGCACAAAACGATTCCACAACACTGAGAGCTGCCCTGCACCTCAATCAGTGCAGAACCACAAACCAAACAAGCCTGCAGAGATGCGACTTGGGAGGTAATTTAAGACATCAGTGACAAACAGACAAAGATGTACAATAATCTAGGGGGAAAAAAATACTAGGAAAAAGATTAATTTGCTGTGTAGCAAATGCAGGAATCTGTTAAGCTTTTTAAGGGCAATCGTCTCTTACTGCTTCTACATCAGGTGTGGCCACCAGAGTGACAAGAACAGCCTCTTTTTCCTTCTAAAAAAGGAAGTTTGCATTTGGAAGTATGAAACTCTGAGCATGGTTCTGTTGTCATCACCACAAACTCCCAAAGGGTCCACAGCTCTCTCAATTGCCATTAGTCCTTCAGGCTCAGCAAGGCAATTCTTTGTTGCTGTGATGAGACAGCTTTCGGTGCAGCTTTGCAGAGGGGACAGAGGATAAACACGTTACTGGCTGGTCTATTAGGACTTCTTTCGAAGAGCAAGAGATGCTTTTTACGGACTGTAAGTCCAATGGGCATGTTGGAGGTGACTAAAGTTTTTCTCGTGGTGGACAAAACCATTGTAATTTCAACCAGACACTGTTCACATAGGAAAGAAGCCTTGATCAGTAATAGCCTGGATTACTTACTGATAGCAGCAGCTGTGCTGAACCTTGTTCTCATGAAGGCAACCCAGGATGTAAAGTTGGGGCATTCTCTCCTGCCCTGTACCAGGCAATTACGATACAAAACTAGCCAGGAAGAGAGATCCCTGATTTTCATGGCCACGGAAGTGTCCTTGGTGATTGCCACAGAAGAGCCCCCCTCTGCTAAAGGCACTGAGGGGCTCAGTAGTGTCTGGCACCGCTAATCCTAAGGTGTGCTGTGACTCGTGGGACGCGACAGAGCGCGCATGCAGCTCCCTGCAGTGTGGGGCCACCTACAGCCCTTCCCGGGGAGCCAGGCCTGGGGTCTCCCTCGTCTCCTCGCTCCTCAAAGGGCACCTGGCAAGGCAAGGTGCTGGAGGATGGATCGATGCCCAGCAACGGGTGACAGCGCATCGATCAAACAGCTCCTGACCTCCTCTCCACTGCGCTAACGCTGTGGTTTTTCAAGTGACTGGCTGAAGCAAGGGCCTGGAAAACAGATTGTTCTCGTATCGCACTGCAGAACAAGCTTGTGAAAAGAAACTCAATTCTTTACCAGGGTTATCAGGATTCTTTAACAGGGTTATCTGTTTTGAACTAGTCAGATCTCCACACCACACTGACAGTCACCTTTCTACCCACATTTCCAATGACACGAGCCATAGTTTATGATGCTCGGGTCTGCTGCTTTCTATGGACAAGCCACGCCACTTCTAACCATTAGCACACATTCCCAGCTTCTGAGTGGAGTCAAGGAGCACAACAGGATCTTAGATAAAGCATACGGCCCTCTCTGAGTAAGAAAAATAGATTTCTAGTTGTGACATCCCAAAGTGGTTTGAGTGGAAGTGTCAAGTGCATTTTACTCAATGATAGCTGCGAAAAACAAACGCACAGTGCTCCACGATACCCTGTTGCTACTTCTGTTTGCATTATCCATAAGTGGTTATTTTCCATCCAAAGTTTCTACAGCTCCAGCTCCTGGTTGTGTCATTGCCTGCCAATTACTGCAGGCACAGAGAAGTTTTTTCTCTCTCCTCCAGCAATTCAAACAGTAACCTTTGTCTCACCTGGTTTTCCCTTTTGAACATGCAGCTCCTGCCACAAGTGCAGCCTATCTTTGCTCTTCATAAAGGCAAAAGGAGTGAGAGATGTGGCTCAGTCCTGGAGAAGTGTTCCCCAGCTAGCCTCCAGGGGGCAAGGCCATTAACAAAATTACAACAGGTGATTACTTGAGTAGGAATAACAGATTTATATGAGTTTAATACCTAACATCTGTCTGGCCAAAGCAGGATACCACCTGATAATTGTACCTTAAATACACCAGTTCTCAGTCATGGTAGATACTCAAAATAAAGCTAGCAGCACAGTTTCTGTACAGTTTTTGTAAGAACATTTAAGGTACTGATCACAAAATGAAGCAATCTTGAATGCCAGCATCTAAAGCCAAGTGCCTGGCTTTTCGTGTAGGCAGCTACATCTTCTCACAAATACTCAGCAGCCACAAAGCAATGGAAAGGGCTTGTGTTCAGTGCTGTTTGGGCTAAAACCAAATCAGAAAAGCTCTTGTCAACTCCTCTTATAATTTAGAACTTCCTTTAGGTTTTTCTGAAGGTGCAGAGGTATCAATCTGTGCATGCTGCTAGCCTGAACAGAGCACACTGTGTTAGCGGTGGTGTTTACTTCACCCTTTCTACCTATCATTTCTTGTGGTCAAAGAGCCCGTCATGTTTTGCTATATTCAGCATGGCCCCTGAAACACCCAGGGCACTGGAGCTGATGACCCCACAGGTCCTTCCCAATCCCGTGTTCCTAATCACTTGAGGAAGGCAATGCGTCCTTCCATGTGCTCGTAAGGACCTCTCGTAATCTTAATTAAGACTGTGGGCATAATCACGATGCAAGTCATAACCATAACAATTTAATTAGAATTATTAAATCCAAAGAGCCAGAAGTACTTAATTAAATAAGCAGCTTGGTTTCTAAGCACAGAGACATGCTTCACATCACTGCAGTCATAAAATTCTCACTGTGCAAAATTATGAGTTGTTGTTTGATAATAATCAATAGGACAGACTATTGAATAAATACCTTCTGACTTGTTTTTCAAGCCATCATATTGGTCCCAGTAGCTTGCAAGACAGATACAAATAACAGTGAAATTGCATTCCCCCAGGCTTGCTGTTATTGGTACCTAAATAACCACTGACGTGACCAGATAAAGAGAGAAAAAAAAATCTCATTTGTCAAATCTTGCAGATAATTGTCACTGTAACCTCTGTATAGGGCTCAACTGCCAGGGTTACTGTCCACATCACTTATGTTCGTAGCACGTCTTTTTTCTCTGAAGTTCATCACAGCTTCCACTCAGTTTGGAGTAACAGGTAGAAGTGTAGTGTCCTACAGAGACAACATTTTTTGACAGAGCCATGGACTAAAA
The DNA here is from genome assembly GCF_009819795.1 of Aythya fuligula. Lineage (NCBI taxonomy): Eukaryota > Metazoa > Chordata > Aves > Anseriformes > Anatidae > Aythya > Aythya fuligula. The sequence goes on from NC_045561.1 coordinate 2,777,174, forward strand.
ATATCAAAAATACATGTCTGCCAATTAGTAATAGGGATGATACACTAAGAATTCCAAACACATTATATAGAGAGCACTGCAGATCTTTATCAATCTGAGTCAGAATAACTGGCTTTGGTTTGGGCTCCTGTGAGAAGTGTTTTGGTCCTTTCTCATCTTAGAAATTTATTCCTCTTGTCCAGTCTCACTGAAGCCAATGAAAAGTCCCGTTTTGATGTGGGTTTTGGATCACAGATCTACAACTAACATGCAATTACAAATGAAGGAATTTGTACAGTAACCTATTTTTGCTGTGATCAGACATCATCTATACACAATTTCTACCAACATACCTGCAAGTGACCGTCTTTGCCAGTTGCTTGGGAAGTTCTTACCTGGGTATGTGTCCATGTTTCAGTGCTGTCTGGCTCCTGGGAGCTTTAGCACTTGGGTCCAGGACCAGCTGTGCAGCTGTGGCCACTCTCTGCATGCACATTGTCTCGTGAGTGCATGGGGCTGCAAGGGAGGAGGTCACCGACAAACCCCAGCATTTCTTAGGGGAAGCTGCTGGGGCCATGAGCGTGAGACGCAGCCCACCAGAGCTCACCATGAGTGCTGGTGGCCCCTCGAGTGCTACTGTCACAGGGGTGCACGTGGCCCTGGGAATTCCTATTTATAACTAACTGCTTTAAATTAGGCAAGAGGTGTTCCACCCCTGGGACAAAACTGTTCACATTCATCTCTAGTGAAGACAGAATTTGCTTCCTGTGGCGGGACTGATTTTAAACACCACAGAAATATGCAAATGACACAGAGCAAAACTGTCACCTATCTTTAGATATGCTCAGCTGACAGAGAACTGTCACATCCTCCAAGCGATACATCCTTTTCTTTGGCCTCCTGATGGCAAAGACTGCCACGAGCAGCAGGCACCAGCCTTTGCCTGTCTGGAGCATAAATACTGGCAAGAGCCAAAGTAAAACCTTGCTGCATGGCAGGGGCAGGTCACAGTTTCAGGGATAAGTTTCTCCTGCCACAAGAGTGCAAACACAGTGGCACAGCCCTAGGCTCTGACAGCCCCAGCAAAGCATGCCCACATGCAAGTATGATGGGCCCATCCTGCACCCTGTGCTCCTTCTGTTGGAGACTACCCACGTGAGACAGCACGTGCCATCAGGAAAATATTTAAGGGGTTGGAATAGAAACCAAACACTTGGGATGAGCGAATAGGGTCACAGGATGTTGAATTTCCATTCAATACTCAGTGATGCTGTCTCATCCCTCAGTTTCCTTCCTGCATTTACCCATTTTGTGTGCCTGACTTCATGACACGTGCTGCCCCAAATGCCTCACATACACCGGGACATCTGCACACATACACGCACACGTTCAAAAGCCACAAAAACCCAACAACAGCTCACAAGGAACTCTTCCTCGCCCCTACCTGCCAGCTATTCAGCCTGCGAGCAGCAGATGGCAGCTCCACTGCCATTCCTCCTCGCCTCCCCCTGGCTCAGGCCGCCCCTGCAGACAGCACTTCAGCCCCTGGCAGGAGCAAATCCCGCTCCTTCACACTTCTGCTGGGACTCTGGCACTACCCATTGCCTCTGGTAATCGCCAGGGAAACTCTGCCCGGTGAAGTCTGGAGCTTCCCATCCTCCTTCCCTGCCGCAATGCCCGAGCTTTGTGAAATCACTGCCTGAATGGAAATGCCTCGTGTGTGGACAGACTGTCACTGGCACTGCTGCTTCCTCAGCCAAAGAGTGGAGAAAAGGCTATTTACACCAAGACATATCCTACGCCCAGCGCTTTCGGCACTGCAGGGCTTTAGGCTCGCTCACTTACCTGCATGATTTGTTGGTAGAGGGCAACCCTCTCCTTGTGGAAACTTTGGACCCTGGTCTCTGTTGTGGATCTGTGCTGGTTTTATTCATCGGAAGAAGAGAGATGTTCTGTTTGACATGTCTGGTAATATTTTTCTGAGTTGTATTTTCCTGCAAAATAAATAATCATTTGTCTGCATATCCCTTCCTCAGCCCCCCAAAACATTTCTCCTTGTACAGTCACTTACACAAGCACAGAATACAAAGGAGAATAAAAGGTTTTGCTGTTTCTTCGCACAAATGTATAGCAGAATACAGAACTACACCCAGGGGTTTTAGAAAGAAGAACAAAACAGGCTTATGAGGAAAACTGAGTCACAACTTTCTCTCAGCTGTCTGCCCCATGTTGTGAAACTCACGGTAAATAACACCTCCATGCCAAAGCACGGGAAGTTTTCCTCCCCGCTTATCGCCATAACCAGAAAAAAAAAAAAAAAAAAAAAACAACACCTGAAAGCAACAATATTTATTTTCCATACTCCATTAGTAGCCCAGAAGCAATTCAAGCATATTACTAGAAACTGAACCCAGCTAATTAAAAATAATGTTCCAAACTACACTGCTGTCTTTTGCATCTGGAGCTGGCTGCTGCAAATAAACATACACAAAAACAAGGACAAATCACAATAAATCTAAGCAGACAGGTACAAGCAAATTGGTCTGTGGAAGTGACATGTCTCTCTGCTTAAATGTCTACTGCAACTCCCAAGGAGACATGGTAGGATTTAATCTAATTGGGTTTGCCACTTCCCTGCAGCTTAATGTGAGAATAACTGCAATTATATATGACTGTACTTAGCCCGGTACCAAAAATCCATTTATTAGGCTATTAGAATCTATAGAAACCAGGGGTTTGAGATCATTTAGATATGCTGGTTACATACTTGGCCTGCTAGTTATTTTGTGGTTACAGTTTCCAAATTGCTACTGATGAGGTGGCAGTAGAAAAGCAGATGCAGTTAAGCATTTGAATGGATGGCTTAGAAGGGTTTTCTTCTTGCTCCAGAATCTGTAATAGCACCTTATACATTGGCTCGGTGCTCTGCAAATCTCATAGCGTTCAGCAGGGGATTGGGAAACCAAGAGGTTGCTGAGGTTCAGAAATCTGTTCATCATAAAGCAAAGCACCTTTGCATGTGTGGGACCCCACAGAGTTGGCACAGCGCGGCATGGAAATATGAAAAGAATTATGTTTAAGGCCAGCCTTTGGGGGCGACAGAGGGAAGAGCCTCTATTCTTCTTGTTTTGCAGCAATTGTGGGGCTGCAATTAGCAAGAAATGCAAGAAAAGCCATGGGGCCATTCCAAAAAAATTTGGTATCGCCGCTCTCCCACCTGCTCAGCCTGTAAGCGGAGCACAGCACGATGAACCTGCAAACCCTGTCCTTTAAGCTTTTGTCAGCTAGCACAACCATCATAAAATTCATCTTGCCAAACAGATGTTTTTAAATGAGGTAGTAAACTCTCACAATTTCATTTTTTTCTGCATCGTGGTAATTGCTGGGATAAAGGTGGATTTTCTTGGAAGTCTGGAAAACTTCAGCTATAGCAAGAGTACTCCAGTGTACACACAGCAGGGGAAGGAAAAATAACAAATGGTTCTTCAGCTTATCCATGCTACAGTCAATGCCCCACTTTATGCTACTGCAGAGACTGGACTATGGTGGGGGGGTCATACCTCTCCTCCCTGCCTCACAGCTAAACAGGGAAAAGTTACTTGCAGATGTCTTTCTTCTATGGCAGCAGTGTCCCTGCTAAGAGAAACCCCAGCCTCAGAGATTTTGTAGGGACAGCTACCCTAGCATTGGGCAAAAGGCATTTTTGAAAATACTCAGCTTATCAGCCTAAACCAAGGGCCAGTACGATATTAAGCCTTCTGAGGCACCCTGTTAATCAAAAGTTATGTTTAATATACTTGTATCAGAGACTCGTAAACTAGTTGGAGAGCAGTGACTAAGTATTTTCTCTGAAAACCTTTAAATTGTAACTCAAATGGGGATATACTAAAATACTTCTGACTTGCAGCAAGACGCATCATGTACCATTACACTCAGAGACGCAGAAACGGTCAGGATGAGCTCTCGAATGGCTGTAGTATATCACCCTAGAAGTGAATTCACTGCACTACACAACCTGATGCCACATGACAAAGTGTGACAGCTGATCTGTATTGCTTATGAGATATTGTTGAGATATGCTGAATATTTTCTAAACTGCTATCAGAAAACATATGTTCCCAAGGGGTAATGATACAGTGGGTCTGAATAACTCATAAAAATTATGAATGAAGTGTTCTCACCTTCATTTGACCTTTGTTACTTCTCCAGCAGACAGAGCTAAATGTGTAGCACACCAGAACGCATCTGAAGAAGAGACAGATGATAATAAGTAGCTGTTAAGAGATGCTTACTCCACTGGCTCTATTAGTTCAGCTTGCTTGCACAGGAAGAATTTCCCTGCACATATTAACACAAGTGTAGATAAATAAAGGGAAATACCCAGGTTCATCTTTTCCAGACTAAACTCCTCCAAGCAAGAGGCACACACAGTGCTTTGTCAAAGGCTGAAGCCCAGGGTGAGGCAGAAGGAGCCATGCAGGAACCACGGAGCTGGGGGCACTACTAAATGCATCTCCAGCACCAGCTGGGAGCGCTGACTCCACCTTTGACTGCAGTCTCCTTACAGAGGTACCTGGAGGCCTTCACTCTCCAGCTGCATTTTCCTCTCTGCCACACCTACAGCTGAGGCATAGTGGGCTACTCACCTTTTGCAGAAAGGCCACAGATCGTAAGAGATCTTTCCTGCATATGAAAATATGCCTGCGTATGTTTTTTTAAATGTCAAAAGGAGAGCAATATTTTTCAAATGTCAACAGGCAAGCAATAACCGTGCATCTTTGGAGACTCGTACAGGGCATAAATCACAGAAAAAGAGGCTTTGGTCAACCAAACCAGAGAAACTTCTGTCTGTATGAAAGTAATGCACAGACTGGACAGGTATCTGGCAGGAATGGTTTAAATGTAACCAGCACGCCACAGGGTAGGAGGAAGGCTTCGTACTGGGGCTTGTAGCCTGCCTGGCACACACCTCACTTCTGTCAATCCTTTTCTTCCCATCATAACCCATGGCTCTTGGCTTTACACCACACCCTGCTGGCAGGCTCTGAGCAGCTGGGAATGTTTGGTGGTCCAAGGGCAGTCAAGGGCTTTGGGAGCCATCCATCCCTTTCCCTTTCATGCTATCTGGGTCAGATACTGCACCGACTTAACTGCCAGGTACCCCAGATAAAGCTCTTGTATTTCACTTCTGTAAACATATGATGTGAGGCCAACCAGAGACCAGCTGGGAGTTATCTCCAGTGGTCACTGGGATTCACAGCTCTGACGTGCCCTTGATTATCTCTCATCTTTGACACTAAGGCCTTGAGTGCTTTTCAGGGCAGAGTTTTTCTGAGGCATTTAACAGCCTCCTTGCTTCATTCTGCATCACCTACCTCATCCTCATGCCAAGCCCTCGGGCACAATGGGCATGAAGAACGTGCAGCGTTTTGTCACTGAAGAAGCAGGTTTCTACATGCTCTGCTACACAATCCCAACAGATGCCACGAAGAAGGCTGAGCAGCATCTTTCACAAAGTTATACATTTCCTTGCAGTCCGGCTGGGGCTTTCAGAGCCAGAGCTACGCACAAACACGAGGAAAGGACTCCGGTCCACTCTGGGAGCTCTCAGAGGAGCTCGGGTGGGAATTATGTTTGGGGAGCCAGGGGGAGGATGCCAGCCAGGTGCCCAGGCTCACCCAGAGAGCAGGACTGAGCGTGGTGGAAAAGCTAAGTGGGTGAAGGGCACTTCTGAGTGTCAGCTCTTTCTGGAAGGACACAGTCAGGCATGCATCACAACCATGCAGGAGCACCCCTCTCTCTGCTTCCTCCCAGCAGCCTGGTTTTTAACATTTGGAAGCAGCAAGGTGGAGGCAGGACACAGCACTAATGACACCTGCCACCTAATTGAAGCTGTGCACGGGAGTCAGAACAGCAAATATGTTGCATAGGTGCTAAGGCACTGCAGATGATAAAAAGGCACAAGGTAAAAGGGAAGGCGATCCTAAATGGGCACGAGCGAGCATCAAACACAAAGGAAGTTGTAATGAGAGCAGGAGCGTGGAGAGTGACAATTCAGCATGGGAAAGATAAAGCTGGAACAAGAACGGGATCAAGAAAGAGAGCAGAGAAAGGATGGGGAGGAAGAAAAATTTGAAATGGAAACGATGAAAATAGAATATGATTTCCAGAGGGAAAGAATAAGGGTGAATGGGGGTCCTACTGGGTCAGCCCATGCATATTTAGTCAGTTATAATAAGGTAAAATTGCTTCCTCATTACAAGGAAGGGAATGATGTTGATATGTTTTTGCAGTCTTTTAAAAAACTGTACAGAAGTTATAATTGGTGAGAGGAGGCATGGGCAGCACAGTTCAGACCTTGCTCAATGGGAAAACCCTAGAGGCCTATGCCAAGCTGGTTGATAATGACTGCCGTGACTATCAAAATTGTGCAGGGAGCTTTTCTGAGAAGGTATGAGGTTGACCCCAGAGACCTGCAGGGTTACACTCAGGTCTCCAAGGAAAGGATCTGATAACTCCTTTCCTGAATTGGCTGTAGAAATGACAAGTTTATTTAACAGGTGGATAGAAGGTGAAAAGACATCTGTATCTGTTCCTTTTTTTTTTCTTCTTCCTTTTTAAATGATGAAATTATCCGTAGGAGCAGCTTCTAGAAGATGTTCTGAAGGACTTGGAAGCCTGCTAGACAGACAATTCTTCTCTTACAATTGTCAGCCTATTAATCAGAGCAAATTTTTATGTGCATCCACAAAATAATGAGAGGAGTTGTGGGAATCCTACCTATTTCCACAAAGACCTGCCCTTTCTTTCAGAAGCAAACAGAAACAGACAACGGTACACAACTGCCTAAACCTTACAAACCACATTCTATTTCTTCAAGGACATAATACGAAAAGGAAAAGAAAAAAACCAACAACTTATTACCGATATTATATATGCCAAAACTGCAGATATGGCACAGAGTGTTAACAAAGAGATCAGTTACCATGCTTACCTCAGCCATACACAAGTGCACTGTAAAAGCTCAACATAAGCAAGTTCAGATAGAATTTCTTAAAAGACCCTTAGTGCAAGCACTGAAACCAGCCTCTGCTTCCAGAAGTCGGGCTGGTTTGCTCCTACTGGAAAGTATTAGCCAAGCCGTGTCTATATTCCAGCTTGAATTCCCACTTCAAACAAAGCATGAAGTATTGAGAAGCGAGTGGCTGGAATACGAGCCAGATGTTATCCTCCACTTTCTGAAACATTTACTCATCGTAAGGAGCCTGTAAAATGCAACACTGACTGAGCTACTGCACTCCCAAATTCCTTCCAGACTCCCGACTAAATTTCCTCTGGGCCTGGCAATGTTGTGTTGCTTCCTCTGGCACTTTGCTCCCTTGCCTTCACTGCGCTGCCTTGGGTCGCACCCTCCTGGCTGACCGGCCTGAGGCGACTGCTTTGCCCCAGGCTCTGGAGCCAAGACTGAAACAAAGAAACATGCCCTGTGTCCCATCTCATTTTCTTTAATTTCTTCTTTGCTATTGATCATTTTCTCTTCTGTTTTTAACTCATCTCTTTTCTCATTTACCTTCTGTTTCTAACAATCTCAGAAGTTTGTTTTTTATTTTCCTCTGACTCTCAATCTTCAAATTCCCTCTGAACCTGCACGCCTTTTACAGCTCCTTTCCTGCTAGCATCATTTTGGCTTTCATTTGATTGGCTTTTAATTTCCTGAAGCATTTTTGGCATGGGTAATATACTGCATTTTTGGGTGTGAAAACAGTAAAATGTTTTTTCCCTTGCATTCCTGCTTCTTTTGTAATTCCTATATACAAGCCCTACATCCCCTATAAAGATTTCTGTGGAAGACTTAACGCTACTTAGATCAAATCTCATTTTCCTCCTTGCACAAGGACACACATCCAGCAATCTGTCACACAGCAGAGAAACTGGGGTGAGGACAGTAGGGCTGGGGCTTCACTGATGTGAGAGGCAGCAGATTTTGGTCTAAGGGCACGTGTTGAACATTTCACTTCAGTACCCACCCATTGGTACGCTGTGTGCCATTTCCCATACATACTCCCAACAAACAAGAGATCTATTTCATGCATCTCTGGCACCTTTTCTGTAAAAAGCATATTAAATAAAATGCTTTTTAACTAAGTGCTCTTGTGTGATGTGTGGTTGCCCATGAAACTACTAGATGGTTAAATGAAGCTAAATGCACAGTAAAATCAGCAGAACTCCATACTGATGCAAGTACCAGTATGTGTAGTCTGGCCTTTCTATTGCTCATTAACCTCTAGAATAAACATATTTTAGCATCTGCTCTACTGCCAGCACTTAATCCTGTGGTTGTTGCATGTAAATGAACAGGAGTCAACATTTAGAGAAAAACCTCAGAAAGCTTAGACAATTATCTCAGGCATCCTGGCGAGAGCTCAACAGTATCAGAAAGCTTTGGTAAAAGCACAAAAGAAGATCAACAGAACTTTTCATGAAGCAAAAAGATCACATTTCCATTGCTCATGAGAACGTACTGACAGGATGATGTGATAGTCCATACTGGATGGTACAGCTGAAAAGTAGCTGTCACGGGCACCTCTGCATTCTGTACTAAACCTCAGAGTGGTTGGTTTCTTGACCAATTTATTCTTGAATCCACTCATCATGTAGGAGTTCTGACAGACAGAAATACTTTTTTTTTTTTTTTTTTTTCAAATAAAACCAGCATAGGATCTTGCCCTGTCTAGTACAGTGGAGCTCTTCTGACTGATATCAGCTCATGAGCTGGCTCATCTATCATTTAGCCCATGTTGAACAAGTATAAGCTTCACAAACGTGTCTTAACTAAAGGAAAGTGGCTTGTGTACTTTGTGAAGCTTAATCCAGTTCACAGAACATGTGCAGGGAAAGCACGTGGTGTTTAAGATTTAGAGCTAGGTTCAGGTGCTCTTGTGGTTTGGGTGTTACCATTAAAGCTCAATGTAACAAATATGGGGTTATTTTAATCTTCTATAACTGCATGAGATTCGGATTTTAATTGACTTCTTCCCTCCTGAACTCATCTCATAAAGTATACTAGGTATATCTGCTGAGTAAATAGAAGACAATAATGTGTTTAAATGTTTGTCTAGAGAGTTTCTTCCACCCAGAACTGAAAATCAATATAGCTCTGAGACATCTTTTGTTAATATAACTTTTTCTTTCAGCATGTTTCTAACACATTTAATATTTTTCAGTGTTATCTTGCTGGCACTGAAAGTCCAAGCCGTGTTGGCAGATCCCTGAACTGGGACTCCAGAGACATGGATTCTACTCTTGGAGCCATTTTTAACATCTTGGACAAGTAATTACAGCTCTCCAGGCCCTTATATCCATTCCAGCCATTCCCTTTTGGGCCTTGTTTCTGTAAAGATGTATGCATGTATTTGGTTGTATAAACTAGGAAGGTATTTAGCTAACTGCATGACTGTGAGCAGTCTAGTGACTTAAAGTTACTGTTAAATTCAGTGTTCAAGCCTTTGAAAGATGAAGTTTTGTATTGCACGCTCTTAGACTGTGCCAAATTGGATCGACCTGCCTACAGAGTTTGATGCTCCCAAATTCAATCCAGCCTCTGTATGTAGCACCCCAAAAAGCCAGTGGTTTTTGTAGGAAGGAATGCCAAAAATTCCAGCAAACTGTGGCAGTTGTGGAGCATTTTAGAATTAAGTAGTTCCACAAACCCTTAGCAGCAGGCACCTGAGCACAAGCTTTCAAAGCTTCCACAGATGACAGTACCAGTTTTCCTCAGCACAGTGGGCAGAGACATTCACAGCACCCTTGTCTAACCTCAAAATCAGATTTCAGGCTTGAGGTTGGGCAGGCGGGAAGCTTCAGCTGAATTGCATCTATCTCTGGGCTCATACAGATAGCCTGAATTTGCTGCCCTGTACTGAATACTGTCAGGCTGAAAATATACATGAGAAAAATACGCTCCATTTCCCCCCGAAACCAGCCTATAAATAACATGTGTGGTCCAGAATGGCTCTGATCTCACATTAGGAATAGAAGCTGTGGTGCAACAGTGACAACAACAAAGAGAGGGGAATTGGTTAAGTACTTTGGGGGTTAAAATCTGTGCCCTGAACAGTAGATTTTATGGCCAAAAGTGACTCTTCTGTAGTCTCATTTATTATTGCAAAAATGATTGGAACCGGGGACCATGACACTATTACCTGTTACTGCAGATTTATTGAAAATTAGCAATTCCATTTGTATCTATGAGATTTCAGGGATTATTCTGTTATAGACTAGAAAACTGATAGATTTATAACTGTGGTGAATCTAGTTGTACCAACTAATAGAGCAAGTGAGAAAATTTAGAGGTTTGTACTCCTAAAGGAGTTAACCTCTGGATAAAGAAACATTTTTCAAGTAGCATCTGAGAAATTATTGGATCCATAAATTGTCACTGCTGTAGCATGAAAAATATCCATTTCCCGGGCTTTATGTTTTTGTTCAAGAAAGATACAAAAAGGAAAAGTTAGTACCAAAAAAAAAAATTCACTCCACTCAGTGTCCTGCTGTAATTGCTACTGTACCTTTTGTTAACCCTTTGGCATATATTGGCAGAGCTTGCCCCGCTGGCCCTAAGGAAATTTTCAAGCTATGCGTCTTCTAAATTCATTAACATTGTATTGACTTGGGTAAATTTGATCTAACTTTAATTTTGATTTTTGTGCACTCACTGGACTTCTTAAAAATTGAATCAAACCTTCAAAGGTATTAAATACATGCCAGAACATCTTGCCTTTTTTTTTTTTTTTTTTTTTTTTTTAGTATGAGAGATCTCTGACAGTGGGTGAGGCTTGTGTAATTCACTAAAATGATCTTAAAGCTCCAAACTCCGCTCTCCTAGTGTGACACCAGCAGCCTGCCACAAGGATGCCCTGCACACAGGCAGCTTCTAGCAGCTATGTCCCCTGCTGCCACACGGTGAGCACTGTTTATACAAACCAAAGCACGTCCCTCAGACACCCAAGTACCATGACTTGTGGCACAACATTTGAGCCTGGCTGAAATCATTAACGATACCATGATAATACATGAGGATGAGTTTTGCTCTCCCTCTAATGCAGGTCTGTGGGGCAAAGTAAAGCTCATACAGTACCTCGAGGTTGCTGAGAGCTCCATGGTTGGCAGCTAGGGCACGTGGCTCTGATCCCTGTCTTTTATCTGCTGCAGATTGGAGGCCGGCACTCGTAATGCTGGCAGGACCAGATGCACGTCCACTGCCTGATCTGCAAGACAAAATGAGATGAAACGAATGTGTATGCTGGACAGCCGTTAATTAAAAGAACAGCTCATTTTGGAGTAAAATACACCATTTGCCTTATTGAACAGCACAGAGCTGCTACCTCTGCATGGCTGCTTTAGCACTGATTATTGCCTCTTAAGGAGTGAAGCTGGGTTTGCTTCTAGACCCAGCAATGCTGAGTGAAATCATATAACTTCCTCGGGACTAACCCAACTTAAATTATGTTTCAGCTTGATAGTTGTAAGAATTCAAGCTTGGAGACTGGACTGGGAAGAATCATTTTTGATATTATTAACTTATTACTATTTTTGTTCAAATTACATATATAGATAAACAGATTTTTTAAATTACTTTTAAAATACTCCAAGGTTTAATATATCTCTAAAGCTACAGGTGCTAAGGTCTGAAAAAGAAAGAAACATTGAATTTCAGTTAAAAGTAATCCAGAATACTCACACTTCTAAAGGGGAAGAAGAATGACAAGCATTTGCAATACGGACCACATCTCCATCCCAGTGGCATCAACAGATTTTGGTTATTAACTTTGGGAAAGAGGAAAATACTTTATCTGAGAATCTCTAAGGAAAAAAGCCCCTGAAATTATCCCACCATTTCACAATCAATAAGGCAAAAACAGAGCACGCAGAAGTTATTTATGATTCCATCATACTGTTATAACACTGCCTGTAACTTGAGAATAAAGCATTTCTAAGCATCCAGTGTTTGATGTGAGCCACAAACTGAGTTTCAAATGCCCAACAGAATTTTTATTTCTGCTTATTATTTAATACAAACTTAAGCATGAGATACTTCCAGCTACCATTTGAAAAAAATAATTCTGAAAAAGAATACCTTCTTTCCTGTATTCTACTACAAAAATGGTGCTGGATTTTTACCCCGGATAAATCAGCACAGCTCCAACAAAGTCTGAGCTATCACCATTTACATCATCTCTGAACCCAACTGGCATGCAATGCTTCTCTGATTACAGATGCAAAATACCCCTGCTTGGCTGAATTCCTTATCCCTTAACCAAATGTGGAACTAGTCATGGAGCTACACGTGTGTATCTGACTTGGCCGTAATACTGAATTTTCTCTCCTTGCAATGTAAGGGAATTACCTTTCAAAGATCAGACACTATGGCTTTACAACTATAGTAACTCCTGTATGCTAGTTTAGTGCAAGAAAATATTCTTGAGTACATGTGAAAGATTATTTCTTGTACCTTTTTAAACAAATGGGCAAATATGACAGACTACAAATCCAGTTTATGTATCACTCCTGTTCTAAGGAACAAAGACAACATATTTGGTAGTGTTTATTCACTACTCTAGGCTAAACCATCTCAAACTTTGATGATCTTTCTTTCATTATGATGCACTGCCTTATCATACACAAGTTTCCTGAGTTGAAAGGAATGTTTTGTGCTTCAAAGGTGGTAAAACCAGGACCATAATGCAGCACAACCCCTGCAAGAAGCAGGTCCTAACCTCGAGGTGTCACTGCTCACTGAGACATAGCTCGAAATACGAACTGTCAACAGGGAGGGACTTTGTCTGTCTGCTTACCAACAATTTGTAGATGTGGAAAAAAAAAAAGTTACAAGAAAATAAAACCCTTAGATTTTAGAGTTCTGGTCCACTTGAAGTCCCGGATAAGCCAACAGGCAGCTTGGTCTGGAGAACTGATGAATTCATGATTTTCAGAAAGCTGAAAGTTGGTGTATGTCAAGAGTAAGGACGGATTCAAGAATGATGTGAGGCAACCAGTGAGAAATTGCTTAACTAAACAGAAAATGTTTAGTCTCCCAAACAGCTGCTGAGTACCCCCAGGAATACTTTTCTTTATTTAAAGAAATTGACAGTGTCACAATATCTCTCTGCTTTAATATATGAGTGCATTTGTACTTCAGGCTACTGTGGAGGGAAGCACTGTAGCTCAGAGCCAGGAAATAAAAAGGTAGTTCAACAAATAGTGAGTAAGAGAGCAAGAAGACAGGCTACGTTCTTCATGTAAATCAAAGTTGTTCCAGAAAGGCTTAGAAAGAGAGGTTGCTATTTTCAACTGAGAGTCAACTGAAAGTTAATGGGGACATTGTGAAAGATCACAGACAAACGGTTACTGTACTTTTAATGAATATTTTATTCATGTCACCTTTAAATTAGTTAAATTCGATAGGATGATAATGTAATGCAAAATGGCTTCCTCCCCAGACCATTTCAGGTAGAGGGTAGATCAGAATTTAATTTTAGGGTAATGCCAGGTCAAAATTAAATTTAAAAAATTATGGTTTGAAAGTAATAAATCTAAAGTGACCACTGGAAAAAAATACTAAGTTAATGAGATGTGTAAGCCATTTAGAAAACCGCAGATATATTATATGACATCTATTTTTCTTACCTGGAAACAGGCCATTTTAATACCTGCTGATAGGGATGAAAGGGGAGAAAGGAGAAGAAGGGGCACTCTTAAAGCTATTGCTATCCGGTCTTGATAAAGTTATGAAGAAAAATGTCAAAAGTTCAGCAATAGGAATATTCATCATTTGATCAGCAAGGTTGTTTAAAACTTAAGACTCCTAAATCCTCTTTCGGGTATCTAAATACGTGTTCTGCTTTTCAGAGCTCTGTCACTCACATATGCCAAAGAAATTGTTAAAAAAATTAGGGTGATGCAGCTTAATAAAATAAGAGGTATGAGATGGGGCCCAGACTACATTGGTATGTGTCTCATCCCTCTCCTTTCTCTTACCTATCGTGAAGCCAGCACACGTGAACACAAAGTATATACAAGGGGTCTCACAATTTCAGTCTGTTTTTATACAGCCATAACAATCTCGTGGACACCATGCTTCCCTGGGTTATTCTCCTTCCTCAAAGGAAGGCGGTCCTGGAGAATGCCAATGAAGGGGCCAAGGGACAACTAAAGCAGCAGTCTGCAAAGAAGGCAGGGAAACAAGCTAGGAAGGTGCAAAAATAAACCTGAGGGATGCAGCCAAGGCAAGAAGAGAGGTGTGAGAAAGGAAAAGTTTAACTCACAGAGCATCTAATTTCTGTTCAAATTCAACATTAAAAAGACACTCCCAGATAGCATGACAAAAAGTGATGACATCAGATCTTCCTTAGCTTTGAAAGATCACTGTCATTTGTAGGTTGCACCAGAGCTAAGTCAAGATGAAATGTAGGGACAGGTTTTGCCCTTGATGCGGGTAGTCTGCCTGCCCAGGGATGCTCCTGAAGATGCTCAAACTTGGGAAGGCACAGAGGCTGTAGGGGCAGGTAAAACCCAGTGCAGCAGCCACAGGTGGGAACATACAGCAAGAAGAACAAGCTACACTGAAACGAGGTCCAAGAGAAAAGAAATATGAAAACTGAGCTGCTCAGAAAGGGGCAAATTCATTTTATGCAAGGACATTAAAGTACATCATGATGTAAAACTACAGTGTGATTGTTCCCTTGCTAGAGAGCTTTGGTTATGTGAACATGAGTATTGTTGCAATTAAGAAAAACGCGCTCAGGGAGATTCAAAAATTAAACAAGTTACCTGACTCCAAGTTATTCCTGGCTATTCTGGTGGCAGTACTACGGCTGCTTAAGCCGAGCACGTCTGCTCCTTTCAGATGCTGCATTAGCCATGCTGCAAGAAGGCTGACACTGCGCTAATGGGCGCTACCATCCCCAGGATCCCCCTCCGGATCAACTGCAACCTGAAGCGAGAGGAAGGAGACTTCCTGCCTACGGAGGGACACATCAGATGATCGCAATGCTTCAGCATCCAGTGGCAACCAACGATGTTTTGGGTACGCTCTCAGGTGTCAGTGTTATTTCACAAAATCTGAAGTGAAAGCTGGGTACAGATGGACGTTGCTTTCCCCTCTGCACAAAAAAAAAAATAAAAATAAAATCTGAGAGAAAGCTGTGAGGATCAGCCCCACCACGCCGTGAGTACAGACAGTGAATGCAGAGCGCTGCCCAATGCTGAGCAGGGCCATGCTGGGCCTCTCATAATCAGGCCATAAATTATTCTAATTTGTTGTCCCTACCAGGCAGCTCATTGATGAGCTAGAATGGTCATCAGGTCTATAAATTATTATTATTGTAATTTTTTTCTTTCTTTTTTGGCATGGCTGCTGGCTTTAAGCAATGCCTTCTCAAGGCTCAGCTTGATAATCTTTTTCAAGCTTTTATTTAAACTCTCTAAAAGCAAAAATGAATTAGAAACTGGAAGAACACAAAGAAGCTAGAAAGAGATCAATAACTCACATAACACAGCAGTAAACAAACTGGAACAATTACAGTGAGAGATGGGTATTGATCAATATCAGGAGAGCTCATATGCTGGCACCTCTGTTTATACTAGACCTCAATTATATTCTTACTTTCTCATAATATAACTGCATTCTACAATTTTTATCACCAATGAGAATTTAATTCCCTTATATTAATGAATAATAGCCGTATAATGGTTTTAGGCAGTTGTTTCTATCAGTAGATCTCCCAATCAGCACAATTTTGACTGCCCAGTGCCCTGTGTCACTGTTAGGTGTTAGTGACTGGAAAGCTGAGCTGCAGATTGCCCAGCTGACCTTCCTGCGGCCAAGGGCAGGGAAAGCTGAGCCCTGGGCACTGTGTTCTGGCAATACTAATCCCTGTAGACCTTCCCAAGGGGTGACTTTTTTTTCTTCTTTCTCTCTCCAATTTGCAAGCACCCAACCAAACTGCTCAGACCTGCACTTTACTGTACTGGAAGAAGCAGCCGAGGACCTGCACACCAGGCATCCAACTCCGCCTGGAAGAGTTTTAAATAAAGCTCTTTAACTCTAAATAAATCTGTTCTTTATGCTGAAAGAGGCACCGGTATTTATTAAACTGCTAAGAGGCCTCAGGACCGGAGTCCTCCCTGTTCTGTTTTGTTGTTTTGTTTTGTTTTTTTTTTTTTCCCAGCACTGCCTCTCACAAAATACGCAAGCTGTTCAGCTCACAGCGGGCTGAGGACGTTTGCTTCCACTTCCCTCTCAGGTATTGGGCTACTCTGCAAAGTCATCACTTAAATTTTGTTCTGTTACATGAGTCAGAGTCAAATTGAGCTGGAACTTTGTGGGTTTGACTTAATGAGACGTATCAGCACCAGCACAGCTTTCCTTTTCTTATGCAAGCTGTGTGGAAGTGCTCCCTCACAGCTATCTGAGGTGACTGGGTTTTAACTTAGCACACATAGCAATCCGCAAGCCTGCTTCCATGAACTCTGACTTAAAAAGGCAAGTGGCTAGAGGATAGTCAGCTGAGGTCTGTCCTGCTTAGAAGTTTCTTCTGTAAAATAAACACATTAAAAAAAATACCCATATTTAAACAGAATCCTATTCAGAGTTCATATTGGAAATCAAGCAGTGAAAAGGTAAAAATGATTGAAAAAAAAAGAACTAAAGTTTATAATACATAAAATAATCTAGGATAAACTTTAAAGCTTTTTTTTTCCCCCTCAAGAGTCTGAATCATATCATTCTAGTTTAAAAAATAAAATAAAATAAAATAAAATAAAATAAAATAAAATAAAATAAAATAAAATAAAATAAAATAAAATAAAATAACATGTTATTGGATTAAATGGTTGGGTTTCAAGCCAGTGATTCGAAACACCTACAGAAATGTTAGCAAAAATGTCCATAGTCCAGAGATCACCCATAATGTTTCAAATTGGAAAAAAAAAAAAAAATTCAACAAGAATTCATTTACTGTTAACAATTTCAATGAGCTCAATTCGAAAAGTAGAGTACCGAGAGTCATGGTGAACATCAGCAGACATAAACAGTACAGGGAAGCTATGAGATGTATTCAGGCTTGATGATCAAAGAATGCTTTAATGGTAACAATCCCCATAAAACAGACCTCAGGTCAGGATTTTGATAGATCACACAAAGTACAGAAAATTTCAGGAAATCTACCTCTGCCTCAGACAGATAGCGAGGTTAGATTTTTCAAGTCCACAGGTGTAATAACGTGTGTGAAATTCAATAACAGCTTGTTGCAAGCTTTGAATGGAATTTACCCCCAAAGGCTCACGTGGCCTGTTTCCTTCCATCATATCCCCCATCCCACCCCTAACCCCTCTTCCTTTCTTGTATTCTCCCCTTTGGGAAAGCTGAACACGCGGCTGGGTGAGGTTCCCCAAGGAAGAGGGCCAGAACGTGCCCCCTGTCCCTCGGGAGGCAGAGGCAGGGACACCCAGCCATGCCATGAGCCCGGGACGGATTTGTGCTGCCTTCGCTGCACATGTCACCAACAACCCTCTGCAGCAAACAGCTCACCCTCAACTCGAAGGACAACCTTTGGTGCCAAGGAAGTACTGAGGAAATAACAAACAGGCTGTGGCCACATCTGTGTCCTGCCCAGGAGAAACTATCCTCAGCAAAGAGGGCAGGGAGGCACTGAAGCTAAATGAGCAGTGGACTGGAGCTGGTAGCATTTTTTCACCCTCTCATTGCCCCAAATACAGTGTTATAACATCTCTAAAGAGATGTTTCTCTGACCATCCACAAAAGAGCACTGAAGTTGGATCCATGTCCTGTTTCTACATTACAAGCTTTACCCTTTTTTTTTTACCTCTCCATTTTTTTCCTTTTCTTTTCAAAAATCCATTGTGTCTTTCCACTTTAGTTTTTATTCTGATCCATCCCTCAGCTGTCTTGACATTCTGGTGCTCTTCAAAAATCCATCGCTGATTTCCTTATAATCCTTACACAAAATGGACAATATGCTAAAGGAAAACTGCCTTGCGAAGTTGCCAAAAGAGCAATTCCAATCTAATTAGGAGTTCGTACTGCTTCAGTGAAAGCAGCACAAACACTGTTAATATTCACTGCAGCTGCTTTGTCAATAACTCCCAGTGAATCCTCCAATTTATAAGAAAAATCAGGAAACTATTGGATTCTATGACACTGATAGATCTATCAGTATTCATTGCCCCCATCCTCTGCAACACGAGGCACAAATGCCAATAACTCTAACAGTCCCTTAAATGCTGAAGGATCATTATTAAAGTGTGCTTGGCATCCCTGGTCATTAATTATAATCTTGTGCACATATGCAGTGTGATTGCAGGAAATAATCAGCTTTGTCTGCCAAATTGGCAACATTTAGAAACTAATTTGTTATGACATACCATCAAAGATATTTAAACAACAAACCCAAAGCTCTGCTGCACTGCGCACACTGTTAAAATATCAGATCACATCATTAAAAAATAGTTAACATATCCGAGGGGAGGTAATATTTATCCTTGAACCCTGGTTCAAGTGGAGTTTTCAGAAAGAGCAGCTTCACCCTCTCTCCCTCGCAGCTCGCAGGTGAGGAAACTCTCTCCAGAGTGACGGGCGGGGGGAGGCGAGGACCGAGCCTACACCACGGACGCGCTGTCAGTCAGGAGCTATTAAATGGCCATTGAATAAATGTTTGCCAAGAGCAAAGCTTACCCAGGATTACCGCGCTGCTCAGCGGATTCATTTAGAGACTTTAAGCTCATATTTATCTGTCTAATTTCCTTCACAGGCCCTGCTGCCTCTCTCACCCACCTGGTGGTGGGACGCGGTCCCCACTTTTCTTTTCCTCAGACCTACAGTCGAAGTATTAAAATATGCATCAAAAGAAAAACAACAAATAAATACCGAGCTATGCTTTCATCCAGGAAACAAACCTCTTTTTTTTTTTTTTTCTCCTATAAATGAGAAGAATGGTTTAAAAATGATAAAGCAGATTATGTGCTTAATCTTTTTTAAAGAAAAAAGTTGAACTATAGCTACACTAAATATGGATGTTATCACCAGAGAGAAAAGCTGAATGTGCAGGTTTTTATGCAGCCTTTTCTGATGCTTTTTCCTTTACATGCTGTTTCCTCCTTGGACGTTATTGCTTATGTTCCTGTCTGTAACAGGAGTCCAGCAGCCCAGTTACAACTGAGCATGGAGAACACGAGGAGAACTGACAAGTGCAAAGCACTTAACTGATGTAATTGCTCCTCCATTCTTACAGTAATGACTTTTTACTCCAAGAGAGTAAAACGTTTACTTCAGCAGAATATTTTGTTTGGTTTATGCGACAATTTCCTACTCTTTTCCCATGTTTGCACAGAAGACCATGTTCCATAGTACTGAAACTGCAGTTAAGAAATCACAGTTTTGTACAAATCCATTTCAGCAGATTTTCAATTGCTGTCATCAGCCACTGAACCAACAACAACATCTTTCTTTCTTTCTTTCTTGTGGAGTTCTGTAGCTTGTAACTAATTTCAGAATGAAGTCTGAAATGCTTGAAAAGAAACAATATTTTATTCCTAAAGCAATACCAGATGTATTGCTTTAACAGTTTTTAAATCTATGCTTCCCAAGGATACTTCTTGAAATAAGATGTAGTAAAAAGATCTCAAATCCATCATCATCAAAAGACAAGCTATATCAAAAGGTACTTCAGATTAATAACATCTATTATATTAATATTCTTTATTTTTTCCCATATTTTCAAAGAAAAATAATAGTTATGGACTTCTAATCAGCTCCTCAGAAATAAAGCAAAATTTTCAACACAACTGTATAGATTTCACTATAGTAAAGGCTTTTAGCCTTTCAAATAAGTAACTTGCATAGACTTATCTTTTTCTTTTAGTTTCTTGTCTGATTGCACAGTAATAGATGTGAACAAACTATAACCCAAACCACCAAAACAAGGACATTGGTAAAGCTTATTCTCTCAGTTGTCACAACACCACTAGAGATTAATGCTTATCCTAACGGGAAGCTCAAAATTTTAACTAAAGCTTTTCATATAAATGGTATAAGATCATGAAAGTACCATACTGTATGTAGGTTTTAATACAGTGTTCTTAAAATAAGCAGATAGAGAATTCATAATGCCTTTTAATCGGGACACATTTTACCTTGAAAACTTCTATTACGGTCTACCCCATTAAGGGCAACGTTTAAATTACAAATAATAATATGGTTATAATTATTTTATTCCTTTCCCTGTTTAGATAAAAGTTATTCAGCATTTACATAAAGGCCTAAAACACTGGCCTTGGAAACAATATCCTTTCAGACAAACCATTTCATATTAAATGTCCGATGAACAATGCCTTCCTGCTGCGAGCCAAACCCCACACCGCACAAATTAACAGAAGCCCAATAAAGCCCCGAGCCAGCGCTCTGTGCCTGAACGTACACGGCTAACACGTGGTAAGGACAGCAGCCATTGTCTCCTGTGCATTGCAGGAGATTCAATATGGGAAATGAAATGCCTCAAGAGAAAAACAGAAAGTACAGACTGAACCTCACGTAACTCTGGCTCTGCCGGGTTTGTTTGGACACTTGCTCACAAGATGGAGGGGAGCTAGGATGGCACACGGTGCGCTGACCTTCGTGGCAGCCACAGCGCAAGTTCCCCTTATCAGCGCCAAGCCACGGTGATGCCATGGTACAACCACATCATTGTCAGCACCCGCAATCCCACTGCCAGGGACGAGATGAAAAGGAGGTGCTCTGAGGAGGCGGAAAGACCATTTGTACAAGGACAAGCTCCTTGAGGCCCTCTCTCTCCCTGCCGAGACGTTATTTCCCATGCTTTAATCACTCTTGTCATTACTCTCCGAATGCTCCCCAGTTGTCAGTACCCTCCTGAGTTATGGAGAGGAGTACTGCACTCATGGAGTATGGCAGCAGCAGTCACGCCAGTTCCAAAAGCAGACGTAACAGCCTCTCTTATTCTCTTGAAATTTCCCATTTTGTACATTCAGGAATGTCATTAGTCCCTGCGGCCAAGGTGTCCCCTTAGAGCTCGCGCCCCCCTGATGGCCCACAGCACACCCAGGGAGGCAAGCTGTGTCCTCCCCTCACAGGAGCTCCAGAAGAACAGCTCTCCATTTACAGCTCCTGATTTTACCACTTGTGCTTTTGAACTGGGGGCGAGCACGATGCTGCCAGTGACTTACCCTTGGAAAGATAATAAAAAGTCCTGCCCGCCTTGATCCCCTGCTCTGCTGCACAACGCGCCTGCCCCGGACCTGCTCGCCTCAGCAAGCGACCATAAAATGGCAGCGATGCCCGCTTTGAGCGGCCTGCTGTGGCCGGCTCCGCCTGCGCCTTGTCAGCCTCCCTCGTGAGGGCTGCGGGGCCCCGGCAGCTCCCTCGGCTGCCCACGGTTGCCTCGATGCCGAAAAAAAGCCCTGCCCGTCCCGATCCGCAGCTCCGCTGCACAACGTGTCTGCCCCGGAGCTGATCGGAACAGACGCCCTTTTCAAATCAGCAAGTTCATTTTGCTGCTGGGGCTGTACCTTGCTTACAGGCAACACCAGTACTCGAGCTATGGTAACCTACGTTAAAACAATTGCTAATTTGTACTTGTGTGGTCAATTTTTCTGTCATTGTGAGGTCTAACACAGAATTCCCCATGACAAATTCAATTCTTCAGGGCAGTGACATTTCATTCCTCACTCTGTCCTCCAGACTCAGCTCCTCATGTTTCTGCTCTCTTCTTGTGTGCACACCCAGATGCCACAGGAGCTGGCGACCTGTCGTAGATCACAAGCTCTCCTGGATCTGATCATCTCAACCAGCTACCTGCCTGCCACTTCTGTAGCATCCTTGATAACTACAGAAACCATACAGAAAACTATATAGTCCTTGTGTGCCACTGAGCCTTCTCTGACGGATGGTAGTGCACCGCTCCTGATTTTACTACTCGTGCATTTGAACTGGGGGCAAGTACGATGTGCTTAGCACATCATGTGCTGTTTGGCACAATAAACTTCTGGGATTGACATTGTGAACAGTTACCACATAAATATCCTAACTTGTCTTGGATAAATAAAAAGAAAATTAGAACTCAGCATCCCATTCTTTTAATACTGGTGCTGCCAGTGACTTACCCTTGGAAAGATAATACTTATTGAGCGAGTTCATAAGGCCATTGGGAGAATTATTTACTTGCTATGCTAAAATTAATTATGTGAACTGCTGCATAATGGATCAGTAATGTTTCCTCATTGTCATCATCATGAAGTATACTTCATTCATTTGTCAAAGAAAATATATATACTGAAAAAATACTATGGGTATTATTCGCAAGCTCCACAACTTTCCAATTTCAAAAATAGAAGTCATTCTTCTCCATGGCAAAATGTTTTCCAAAGAGACATGCAAAATCGAAATATGTTTTTCTCTTCCAAATACTGAAGGGTAGTCTGAAGACAAAAATAAAGCACACCCTCCCTGTATCTACCAGTATTTTTGTGTGGACTCCAGTATCTATGTAGCTGAAGACAGAAAATCAGCTACTCCATTTCTATAACAAATATAAAATGCTTTTATATTTTAAATCTAGACTTCTAAGAGTCTTTGTCTTGCTCCAGGAATCCTAATGCCTATTTCGTAGATCCTCGGGGAAATTAGGAAGCTACTAGACAAGTTAATGCTTCGAAGCTGTAATTATTTTTTTTTATTATTATTATTATTATTTTTAATTCTTTTTTTTTTTTTTTCCTCCTTAAGGTCTTGGCATATTTTAAACAGAAAATTTTAATAATAATTATGGATATATTGACCTCTCTGTACTCTTAGGCTGGCCACTCAAGTGAAGTAGATTTTAACCAGCTCCCTGTAGGATTCTGTCAGCTTCCCATGTCGCTGTGCTGTGGCACTTCTTGCATTCCTCCTGAAAGTTGCCTAATGCTGCCTTAAGGTTTGACTCCCTGCAGAAACACTTTGATGATTTTGTTCATTTTGTTACATCTCCTGAAGAATTTAATGGGTAAATGACACCTAGCCAACTGCAAGCCTGTCTGTAAAATGCTGCTCTGTGGGGCTACGCCAGCAGATCTTCTAGCTATAGCTTTCTGTGGTAATGTTGGGAGCTCCAGTGGAGGGAAGGTTTCAGGGGTTTAATTGCATAATTTAATTTTTCACTTGATAACAATGGACCTGCCCTATCTGCAATATAATCTGCACTAATACTCTCACTCGTGAAGCCCTCTGCTGTTGCTGAGACTTTGAATGAGACAGAAAGCTGTCCAGAAGTCCCTTTCTCGGATGTCAACAAAAGCCTGAAAACTTTCAGGATTTGAATCAGGCCCCTGAGATGTGATTTTGAGAAAACTGAAGCATGACAGAGGCATACAGAGACTCACCTAACAGTGTAATACTGCCCTACACAGAACTGTGGTTTTGCAAAAAAAGGGCCTTCTCTCTGCAAAGCAACTAAACCTGAGTCACCACTGAACTGCACCCAGAGTAGCTTTAGAGATATGGAAAATATCTGGGGTTTTGGCATTATTACAATAAATAATCAGAGCAAGTTTTGTGGAAATCCTGAAAATCTAATGTCTTATGCACCTTTTTTTTCCTCTTCCCCTTTTAGCTAGGCATCATTATGTCCCAGCCTATCGCTGGAAATACAGAGGAGTGGACTATCACAAGGAAGAATCAGTTTCTGTTCTCTGGCACTAAGCCTGCTTGCTCCAACTTCCACCTCACCACTACAGATCTGGTATGTGTTTTCCCGGATAAGCCAAACCAAAAAGGAAAGATATGTGTAAATGTGAGAATCGATCACAGGTTTGACACTTGTGTCACTCTAACTGATGCAATTTAGATGTTCTTCCACCGAAATCCTACACTAGTACTGCCAATGTCAGATAAAGAGTTCACATTACTTTCAAATGTAGGAACATAGTTTACAATAAAATACACTTTGGACTGAAAAACTGCACTTACGTCCAGTCTGAACCATGCAGAAATCAGTTTCTTAATGCTCTATCTCTGATTTGAATGTCAGCTCCCTACACGAGTTATCACCATTTAAGTCAATACATTTACCACAATAAAAGAGAAGTGCCATCCCAGAGGCTCCACTATGTTTATGTACATAAAGACAGAGAAAGACTGAATGAGCATGCTTTTCTTATCCGTTTCATACCCGCTCACTAATATGCAGAGGCATACAGAATCTTTCAAATTCATTTTACAGTCCTGGCAAACAAGGCAGATGTCTGGAGTCTGGACACAGGGAGAGGTGGAGCTGGCTCTGTACCCTACAGCAAATCCAGGACGGGTACAAAACATCTGCAGTCTTACGGGACACTCGGAACCTTTTTAAAAATGAATATGCCTCCTAACTCAAAAGAAGCAATTTACATACAGATATATTTCCCAAATATCTCCCTGCTTCCTGAAAGCAGAGGATACAATTATTTCAATTGATGCGTTGCCGCATGCCTTATTCATAACCTGATTTACGGAAGTGAAGCTGGAATTTAAAAGCAATCTAGATGCACTTGACTATCTACAAAGACAATGAAGTTTTTTTTTTATTGTTAACAGTGCTGCTAAAAATGAGGTGTTTGGTTATTCAGACCTTCTATATAAAAAGCCTATAGCTCAGTCATGTAAAACTGGCTCTATTTAAGTAGTCCTTAAGTATTTAGCTGCTTTGATGGCTTTAGTTCTCAAAATGCAGAGACATGGAACACCTTGAAATGAATCTTTATTTTTTTTGTTGTTGTTCCTTGGCAGGACTGCTATCTTTTCATGTTCAGTGCCAGGCACAAAACTTCTTGTACCTCTGTTGCTGAGGAGAACAAGAACAAATGATGACAAGCTGATATGAAAGAAATTGTTTCTAGCACTACAGGACAGTTCACTTGAATTAATGTCACGACATTGTATATCGAAAATTCATGATTTACAGTAAGAAAGCAGGTTTTTGGCTCTTTAGTGAAGGGAAGAGAGCTATGTGTATGTTACCAGTAAGAAGTTTTAATCATTACCATCGTAAGGGATGAAGTGTCCCTACAAAGAAAACCTGAAGCGGTGAAAGAAAGTTTCTAAGTGGGATCTCCTGCACTTTCTCTTGCTAATTGCTTGGAGAGCCTCTTCTTTCAGCTGCATAAATGTTCTGCCCCAGGAAGGTATAGCTCAGCATTATGGCTAAAGAGATTGAGGCCTGTGTAACAGGCAAAACATAAGATTTTTAAAAAATCATTAAAGCAAACACAGTTTCCTCAAAAATGCAAGTTTTTGAAACATGCTCATAAAAACAAACAAACAAACAACAAAAAAACTTTTTCCAGCATTTTATATGTAGAATTATATGTTTATGTGCATAATACACACATATACGCACACATATACACGTATCACAAACATGCATATATATGCATGCTTTTTATACTTGCTAATAACAATTGTATAGGATCTCAGTCTGAGGTCAAAACTTCATTATGCCAGGCATCACACGAACACAAAACACTTCCAAGAGTGCTTGTACCTGAAATGTAGGGCAAGGCACAGTGTGTGGTTACAGACAACAAACCCAGTGTGATAACACCGGTCAGCTTGGTGGGCAGAAGCTTCAGCAAGCCATCAGCCTGGCTGCTGCAATGTTTATACATAATACTGTCTCAACAGAGTTTTAAGAGGGGACTAAAAGGAGATAATAGAATAGCCCTACAAGCATCTAAGAAGGACTCTTCTTCACCATGATATAAATTCCATACGTCAGCCCTTAAAAGCCCAGAAACAGTCTTCATCTACTTACAGCTCCCATCTAAATACAGAAAATCATTCAACCTCAGAGAACCAACTTTATAGAAGTACTAAGATGCTGGACACTTCAGAGATTAAATGCTAAATGCCAACAAAGACAACAAAATGACAACGTACCACACAACTGACAACTGGTCCTTACTACTGCCATTGTTAGTTGATGATGGCCTTGCCATTTGCAAATATGTGAAGTCTATTCTCACTGACTTATGCACTGATAATGTTTAACAAGTGATTTCTGAAAGCTGTCATTGAGAATATTTGGGGGAAAACCTCACAAAATAAAAGGAAAAGGAAAAGGAAAAGGAAACACCAATTCTGCTTGAAACAGTGTTGTCACACTGCCAAGGTGTTGTCACAGCAAAACATTCCCCCTTCCCAGGAAGGAAGGGGACATTCCTCTGGGAGAGTTTTATGAGCAGTAACAAGAGGACTTTGCCAAGTGAGTGCATGTGATGGCATTTGCTTAGAAAGAAAATCGTAAAGAAAAGTGGGCTGATGAGTTTCTTGGTTCAGCTCATGCAGAGAAGAAGGAAGTGGCGAGTTCGAACCATGCCCAAGAAAGCAGCTCGCAGCAGAAGCAGAAGCCGAATGTGGGCATCCAGAAGACAGAAAAGCTACGACAGGCTCCCAGTGCAGCTGGGCCGGGGAAGGAGGGCGATGTCAGTGACACTTTACAGTTAAGCATGCACCACCGGGAGCGGTGGCTCGAAAGCTGCCTCATTTCAGCATGCCAGAGGGTGAACCGCTGAGCTGGGAAGCATCAGGCATTAGTTCATGCAAATTCACTGCATGAGCTGCTGCTGCACTGCGCCTCTCTGCCCAGTAATTGAGAGCCCTTGGAAACACTTTTAACTTCATCCACTGCTGACTCACTCCAAGCTTAAAAAATTTCCTTTGGCCAAGGCTGCTGCCCAGAGCAGATGACTCCAGAACTGCTTGGCAGCATCCCCAGCGCACAAACCACCTCTCCGCCAGTACGCACGGGTGCCTTCCTGAGATAGCCAAAGGAAAGGTTATCATTTATTTCTTCCCAGCCTCATCTTTGGAAAGAGATGGATCACTTCAGCCAGAACTTTCCAAAAATCCCAGCTTAAGGGAGACAGCTGGAGTAGACAACTGCTCAAGTAGTTCAGGTTTGGCAATGCTGCAAGCCGCTGACAACAGGTCGCCTCTCCACTCTCTCCTCTGGCAGTGGGGGCATCATCCGCACGCGCCTGGTGCTCACAGCACTCATCCTTTCCTGCTCATTTGATAAAAATCAAGGGTAATGAATGATCTAAAAAGTAATAGGCAGATGTGAACATCAGCTTGAAATGCAGCTCATAAGAAATGAGAACATTGGTTTATACATCAACTAACTTTAATCAAAGCATGGAAACTTTTCAGCTCTGTTTAAATATGGGAAGATTTCCCTTTGCTGGCCAGCTAACCTACCTATGCCTGAACTCCTATAAGCCTTCTGTATGATCCCATTCATTTCTATTTGTTCCTTTTGCTAATGTTGGCCTTTTAAATCTCTCTTCATTTGGAAGCACCATCCCTCCCAATACCTTTAACCATCCTCATTGCACTTTCATTGAAATCAATGGGGCTTTGCAAATTACCGTTGTACAGCTGACTCCATTATGCCCATTACAGATTTAAAAACATGATGACAAGGAGCTAATCTGTACGCACAACTCCCTCTCTTCTGCTGTAAATAACTCAGCCATATAATTTTTTAAATACTGAAGTGCCTAAATTATAGACTAACAATATGCAAAATTTCATCTTCAAGTAAGTCTATGTGTTTTGTTTTTTTTTTGTAGCTAAGATAATACAGCATTTTTCACAGACTCAGCTAAACTGTGAAAGCTTGTTTGTTTTGTCTCACTCCTTGTTTAAAAATGGATAAAGGCATGTTGGGCCAATTTTATTTAAATAGGATGCTTGGAGACTAAGAAGTGAAGTGACAGAGTTTCAGTCCCACATAACAACAGTGATAGAGTTAATAGTCCTGCTTCCTAGCACAGCCCTTCAAAACGGGATCCGACAAACTCCTGATCACATTAAAAACCCCGTTCCCCTCATTAGCACCACGCCAGCAAGGAGGGAAGTGTCAGACTCAGCAGCTGCCTGGACATCACCCAGCAGAAGCTGTTTTCACCATGGAATGCCCCTCAGGCTCCAGGTGACCTCTCGACTTTTGGGCTTGGGCTTCCTCCAGGCACCATCATCCAGCTTACAAGGGGAATGCACAGCACCTTGCACCCACCCGACCCCACCATAGGAGCCCTAAGTGCCTCAAGCCTGTGTAATTCTTCCTGCTGTACCTTCCAGGCCCCTTGCTACTGAGCCACAGCAAGCAGACGCCTGCTTGATGAAGGGGAAATGAAGCCCTGCAGCTGCTGCACCCCATGCCAGTGCTTTCAGGGACCTTCTGTTGCCAACAGTCTGTGGTAGAGCTTTTCTTTGTGCCCTGGAGCCAGTGCAAAGAAGCGGGGGACAAACTGCACCAACCGTGGTGACAGGGAGAATATGGGGGCACAGACAAGACGCTGTACCCTCTTCTGTGGTTCTTCAGCAGGGAGCTGAAAGAAACCCAGCGGAGCTCAAAGCTGGGACAGCCAAATATGTCTGGTGCCAGAAAAGCAGGAGAAATCCCAGAGCTGGCTCCTGCTGGCACAGCCAGCCTCACATCATTGTCTCTGGGGCCAGGCAAAGCGGCAGCGTGCTGGTGGCACCGCTGAGCCTTGAGGTGGCTCTTCTTGCCGGGGGCTGGGGCACTGTGGACACGTCCCACGTCCCAGCAAGGAGCCTCGCAGCACGCCCTTGAGATCAAGGCAAGACGCCACGGAAGGAATTAAAGCAGTTTTCCCCAAATAACTTTCCTCCTCCTGTGGGTGGGGATGATTTAGCCCATTGTGCCATCTCTGCCGCTGTGCAATTTATATTCACTGGGGTGCCAGAACCGCACAGTCTCCTCTAAATATAAGCAATTAACTCCCATTAGCATTAGCGGGAATCACTCAGGAGGCTATCCCCCATTATTGATTTTCTCGTTTTTGTACCAACTCAAAAAAATGTACAAAGAGAAGAAAATCACATAGTTAGTGGCTTTGGCTAAGTTAAGGCAGGCAAATTAGATTCATTATCATTCTCGAGCTAAACAGCGGGGCTTATTAGAATGTAGTTCATTTACATACTTTGATCTGATGGGTGTAGATACCTAATTATACAGCAGCCAGCAACTTATTTTTGATGTTTTTTATTAATTAATATTCAGTATTATAATTAAATGCACAGGCTGCTCTTCTGCAGATCCTTTTTTAGTTGTTTCTAAAACAAAAATTATTTTAGAAACATACCTGGAAAGCAGATGATCAGCAGCGGATTCTTCCACTGCACAACAGAACCATGCACTGCCCTTACTACAAGCGTGGCCCACAGCTTTGCCTGGGGTCCTGCGCCTCCTGGACCCAACCAGGACAGCTAGCAATGCCCCTGATGTTAACCCTGATACCTGAAATATGCTCCTTTAGGAGATCTATACCTTTAAATAATGAAACAGCTGATATAGGCATCCTCTCTTTAATGTAAATATTGTATTTTATATACTTACTTTTAAAACACCATTAAAGAAAAAAATCAAGTATTGATGTGACTATCAGATTTGACTCTCAGTAGCTCCTGATACTGTATCATAACGTAAAATTTTTAAGTCTATTATGAAGAGGGGAAAAATAAGGCTAGTTGTACTCAGTCCTCTATATTTTTTATGACAATCTTACATAAAACAGAGAGAAACACAGGAAATCCCCCACGGACACACAGGTAGTTTACATAAACACAGAAGGCCATGTTGTGTTCTCCGCATGGCCTCAAGAAGTAGGACTAACTTCTGCTGTTGCCTGCACTGCTCCGTTCCCACAGGACGGGGAGCACTTGCATGCACGCTTAATATGAAGCACATGCCTTCAAGCATCTCTTGTGACGCTCTGTGTTTTAAAGAGGAGCACAGGATGTACATTTTGATGGAAAGCAGACTGCTCAGCGAATGACAAAGGTACATCCTTCTAGCAGTCACTACGACGGGACAGATACATGCCAATGAACCTGAGCACAGAATTCAGCCATATGAAAATGTATGGACATAAGACTAGAGGACACAAGTGGAGGTAGGACTTGGCTCAGGATTTCCAGATTAAATGCTTATATTATTTACTATGGTTGTGACTTGTGACGGCAAAGCTGTACGTAGGGATGCATGCAGACTTTGAGAGCCTCACTGTGGCCCAGTGCCACAGGGTAGCAGCTTCAGATTTTAGAAGACATTCAAGTTATGCACCAATCTGCACCTATTGGAGGTCTCTTGGTCTGCATAACTCAGAAGCCTCCTTTGCAAAGCAGGCATTTCTGCAAGAAAAGGCATATCCATCCTGTTACAACTCCAGGAACTGCCTGCTGATTAGGTCATTAAAGAAACCAGCCGCGAGGGGTGGCATTATGTACGGATCACTATAAAGGAAATAATAGAAGAATAAATACAGCAAGCAAAGCTCACTAAGCCTTCAAATACAATGAACTTTTTCTCTAAGCAGACAGTGCCAAGCAAGCTGAAAAATTAATTTGCTATTTATTACCATTTTTGTTACGATTGGTATCTTTACAAGTCTGAGTCATTAGCATGTACGTTTACAATTATCCTCTGAGCCTTGTAATGTCCTGTCATTTACCTCCAGGGATTTATGTCAGAATCCAACTTGGTTTGTAAGCGATCTTCCAGCAGGACAGAATGACAGCACCATTAGAGCTCCCACCAGCAGATGATGGTAATGATATTATTATTCCCCTGATCAGCTTGGTGATGATTGTTTGAACTTTATCAGTATTAATAGAGAAAATAATAAAGGTATTAATATTTGAAAGCTCTCTGTATTGTGTTTAGTATCATATTATTGCTACATTTTATGGCAAGTACTTTGACATTTCAGTGAATTTCCATTTACAATATTACCACTATAATCTACTCATTTTATAATTGCTTCTGGATACTTGTAAGGTTTAATTTCTGATATTTCCTCTCAATAAAGGGACCTGCACTGAAACTGATATACAATTATCTTCGGAAATTTGCATTGTTAGTCTAGAGCTGTAGGGGCCTAGAACAGCCAAAAATACTCTGTGGCTCCTGGCCCAAATGAGACCTCCCTGACTTCTTGGGTTTCACAGTCACCAAGATTACTTCTACAGCAGAAGCATCCTTCTTGTTGTGGCTGCTGAAAACATCTGTGCTAATTGCATGCAAGGACAAAAGGTGCTGAACAACACAGCCTGACAGGCACCCAGGAAGACGGGACAGCCATAGGAAGGCGGGACAGCCATAGGAAGGCTGGGAAGACAGCCTCAGCTCAGTGTTTACCTCTTCTTAGGAAAACAGCAGATAATCCAATACATCAAGGATTCATGGCTCTGAACATCTGCCATTTCCAATTCATAACCTTTCCGAAGTGCCCAAGTTCGTATTTCTGCTTTCAGCCTTTCCCAATACCTCAGCTCCCTGCCCTACCTGTCCTTGTCCACAGCACTGAAGAGCAGCTTCACGTTTGCCATTGAGTTTTACTGCCTAATAATAGTAGCTCAAATTTCCACCCACAAAAGCAGAACTTGGGCAGGTTTCCTCATTAGTAGAGGGTCTCTTCTCTTCCCTCTCATTTATCTCGTGCTTTTCCCTATCTTGACATACACATGCATCATCAGTGTAGTAAGTCCTTTGTCAGCTGGCTGTAGATCTGCCTGCCTAAGTGGGAAAAAAGAGCTAAAAGCACTGACTCTCACTATGGACTGTGAAATATATTATATTTAAACAAAGGAAATGAATAAAATCTGAATATGTGACATGGGAGAGGGAGATTATTGTTTCAGAAAGATCTGGGGAAAAGTAAAATACTTTTAAAGGTAAATTGGTATCGAAAGATATTGCAGTGAGTCTTGAAGATGGACTCTAAGGAGCTCCAGCACCTCCAGGTACTGTCTGCTATGCCAAACCATAGATGTTTTGTCATCAACTAATTTAAAAAAGAACTTCAGGAAATTAATTGATGGAGAGAAACAAGCCATCAGATTAAGAGTTGTGGAATAAGCTTTCTGAATTGGGTCTTCGCAAGAGACTGATAAGAAGAAATGCAGAAAGGGGTACACTGCAGATAGATTTACTAAAGCTGTAGCTTGTGAGCGTGTGTGGAAGACAGAAAAGGTGAGGAGCATATGAACCAGAATTTGCACTTCATTTCTGCCTTGTCATTATTTTTTTAAAGCATTTTTGCAAACACTTGTGCTGTGCCACACTAACTTCCTTACATTGATGTAGTTGTTCCTGCAGAAGTACAAATTTCATTCCAGTATCTGCATAGAACTTCGAATTTTCTAAACTATTTTTAACAACTTACATTAAGTTAATAAAGCTACAGTTTTGTACAGTTATGAGACCATATGTTCTGACTGCTCCAAACCCATTTTTCTAAAGCAAAAAACGTAAAAGAAAACTCTGACATTAAGGAAAACGCAAAGTGTAGTCTGTCACCTCCTTAGCTTTTTGAGTGAGGCATCAAAAATGTAACCCAGTTGGTACCACCAGAGGCATCAACTATTTCTTAGTCTGAGGCCCATCTTAAGCTAGCTATTTTCTCTACTCTCTAGCTCCAGAGCAGCTGCATATTAATATATCAATAGTTTGTAAATCAATGTCAGACATGTTATGTGACAGGTCCTATATGGGATATTGAGAGCACTATGTGATACCAAAGGAAATGCACTCTTAAGAGCTACCTCTGATATTTCACAGAATCATGTTCTCAGCAGCTCTCATGACAGCTGCCCCCCCAGTCTTCACAGCTGAAAATGGGGTGCCGTGGAGGGAGAGCAGAACTGAAAGGGAAGGTGCTTAAACAGCAGCCTGTTCACTAGGCAATTCATGGCACAGCATTATTCTAGCTCTTCGGAGCCCTGTTCACCCATGACTCCCTGAAAAGATGCTTTTAAACAGAAAAGATAAATGGTGTTCATAGGAAAGCCAGGCCTATTAAATAGTGCCCAGACCCAGGCATTTATTTCAGATGAAGGGCTAAATCCCAACACTTAAGAAACAATTTCAGTTTTAAAATTTTGCTGTTAAAATTCTGACTGTATAAGATGTGAGATCAAGAGATGTGATCTAAGGATCTACTATCCAAACAGACAGAATACACTTGCATTAGGAAGACGACTTAGTTACCAGACAATGCACAGAAAGAAAGAACTGTGGTTGTTTTAAGAACCAAGGCTTCTTCACTTCCATTTTCATACTTACTCACCTAAGCAGCACACAGAAATGCCATCATCCAAGACCACAACATTTCCTGTCTCTCCAATGCCATTTGTTCAAGTTTCTTCCCAGTCTTCAACCTGACCACAGATTTGCATCTTTGCTTTGCATCCTAGAGCTGGAAGCCTTGACATTCCCCGTGAACTCAGCAAGCGGTGCTAAGAGCACTCTCATTAGCCCAGGATCTCATGTAGCTCTCAAGAGCTCAAGCCTGCATCGGGTCTGAATTTGTGCCAATGTCTGATTGCAGCAGAAGTAACATTAAAGGAAACCCCTAGGCTAGTCGGCTGGCTTACAATTGTATTAGCCTCACTGTCTTTGTCAGGCTTGTTCTCCATGGAATTGTATATCCACTTAAGGTTATGAATTTGATTTATCTTCAAGATTTTAGGTGAGTTTCAATCTTTGTGGCAGCAAAAGAACAATAGTGTGGAGCAGAAGATACAGGGAAGATATATGTGTGTGAATTTACCACACACAGCTTTGTCAAGGCGCTCCAGTCCTGATTTGCAGACTTTTGCAGCATGCATTTCTTGTGTAAGGATACTAAATTAGTTCTGATTTACACCATTGTGGGGAGCATGAAAAAATACTAATCTGAGCCAACAAAACAAACACACATTTGAACTGAGGTGTCAGGAGGTACAGACGTATTGCACCACCTGCACTACTTGTGGGATGCTCCTTCCAGTCAATTCTACAGCAAATTCACTTTGAGCTAACTTGTGTGGTGTTAAATTACAATTGTATTGATTTTTCACAGCATTAATTTCATGATGACGCTTCAAACTGCTTAAGGCTTTATCCAGAATAGTGCTGAACTCTGAACAAGAACAGAATAGAGGAATATTTAATGAATCAGAAAAGGTCACTGTAAGATACCATGTAAGCTGCTCCTGATCAGCACCATGTACCACAAGCTATGTTCTTCTGTCAGTCCCATGGAAGCAACTGCTCCAGAACCAGAGAACTGTCTTTTATAGCAGATTTCAACACGCTGTTTGTTGTAAACATGGAATTTGCTTCAGAGTTTTTTCTAATTGATACTCACAAGTATAACCAAAAACACGTTTTGGATCTTACTAACATCCTCTGACCACCTGGCAAAGAACCATGATACCTCCAAGTTGAAGGTTAACAAGGTACAACCCATGCCTGAATTTTAGATGACACCAAAATATTATATCCATCTACATTGCTGTTCATACGCATCTTTCACTTTGCTGCAAGAGACCTAAACCTTGCATTTTTCAAACCAGTGGGAGTTTTGCTTGAGGAAGAAATGAAAGATTATTGCCGCAGAAAACACAAAGTCAGTAATTTGGCAGCCTGATTTTATAATAATCTTTGTCTAATGATTATTTAATATTGTACTAGGCTATTTAAAAGAGTATTCTACAAAGTGTTGGAGCTTTCCTTTCAAAGCTTATGTAAAATGTGGTTTGTAATTAGAAGCCTTAGATATGTAATGTGTGTGAGAGAATATTAGTATTCCATAAAAGCTGCTGTCAGTATAAGTTATATGGAGGAGCACAAAATAATATGAATACTTACTAGCTAAAATAATTTGTTAGAAATAGATTTGTGAGATTTCGTACACCCTCCAACTTGGAAATTTAAAATATTTTTCTTCCTTTAAATTCTACCCTAAACAAATGGGTTTGGAACTATGACCAGAAGTGACCTTAGCACTAAGGGAATATATTAAAATTTACTTTTAAGTTCTTCAAAGCATTTCACCTTATTCGAGTAGAGACACTGGAATTATTTACAGAGCCTGTTACCGCAGCACTGAAAATGACTCACGAGGGCAAACACCGATGGGAACAGGATGGCATCCCCCCCTGCCTCAGTTCCAAAAATCCCAACCACTGCTGCCTCACCGGCTCCAGCCGAGCCCACCCCCACCACCTCTGGCGCAACCGCGGCTCGTCCTCTGTGCATGGTCAGGGCAATAAAATAAAACACGGCGCTGTGGATCGTTTTGGACTGCCTTCCTCCGGTGAGGATGGGGAGGAAGGCAGCGTGCGGGCCTGCAGAGCTCGGCAGGCAGCGGCAGAGGGCAGCCGCACCGCGCCGCTGCGCTCCCCGAGTGGCCGAGCCCCGCGCAGCGCAAAGCGCCCCTCCGGCTGCTCCGCCCCCCCGGCAATTCTTGGGGCGCTCAGGGAGAGAGCGAAAGGAAAAAAATAAAAGGAAAAAAAAAAAAAAAAGAAAAGCAAGCCATCACCGTTTCCTGCTCAGACCATTGAATCCTGCGCACGGCTGCATCACCCAGCAAAGGGTGCCAATGGTGCGAGCTGGATACGGCCACTAGGCACCAGAGAAGCAAGGGACCAGCAGTTCTCAAATTGCCTAAAGCTGGGGTGAGATTTTTAAAAGCCAGGCATAATTGCATCGTCTGTTACACGATTCTGACACGCTGCTGCTAAAATCGCTAATACGAAGAGAATATCTAAATAGACCTGTCTGTGTGCTTCCTGGCTTTGTGGTGGCTTGAGTTCTCCCTTTGCAAAGCAGTTCTCTCAGCATATTCCTTTTCTGACCTAGATAAAATAATTTCTTATTCTTCATCTACTTCTGTAAGGTAATGGCATGGTGAAGAATGTGACGTGCACGCTACAGATGGCACTGAAGGAATCTAAAAATACAGCAAGTTTTACAGGAGAGGTTTTGTAAGGTGGCTGTCTCCTCCTTGACATCACTATTCAGCTGGCTATTGGAATGGGACTAATTTAATTAAGAGAACAGCTCAGATAAAACATTTTTGTCAGATTCTCCAAGTCCTATTCACCTTGCTTGAGAACTCAAGCAAGTCTTCTTTCCTGCAGTCCAGGATCACACCCCCGGCACACCAGCTTAGCTGAGCACAGCAACAATTGGAGCAATTGGCACAAAGCAAGCTACTGAAGTTAATGTAAAGATTATCATATTATTTTTCCAACGGTGACCCAATGGTCAAGGCAACTGCTGGCAAGAAATTGTTCACTGCAGTCTTGATCTTCCACTCCTCAAAAGCTTCAGGTGAATTTTATTTGCAGTATTTGGTCCCAAACTCCTCACAGCTTGCCACTACTGCATTTCAATCCTCTGATTTCCAAATGATCTGAAGCAAAAGTAGCTATTTCTAAGCAACTGTGGCTTTTTTGGCTTTTTTTTTTTTTTTTTTAAAGGATCAACATTATTGTTTTCCCTTTTTGTGAGAAACGTAAGCAGAATGGTGAGACCCTAACACAGTTAAGGTACAGGCCTGGATGTTAATTTGACTGTACTTCAGTCTTTCCTAGCATTTCCTTATAGCGAATTTCTGTAGCTGATTTCAGTAAGTGACCAACTACTGCACATCCGCTTTGCATGTTAAAACAAAGATCATTTTTTAAGGAAAGAAAAAGCTGGGGATGATGGTTTTGTGGCTAAACAATGCAGTTCTTCATATCCTAAACAGAAATGCTGGGGAGGTGGCTGATGAGGAAAGAAAAGGGAAGAAAGCGAGCCAAAAAGAAGGGGTTAACAGAAGTTTTCCAATCTAACATTCTCAAACACACAAACAACAACAAAAAAGCTCCTATCTGACCAAGGTAGAAGAGTGTTAGAAGGATGTAATGCACTCCCTGCAGCATTTCAAACTCAACTTCAAATCTAGGTCTCTTTCCGCATAGCATGTTCATTGCTTGCAGCAAAAACGGGTTCTTTTAAAGAGGATGTTCCTTTATCATCATAGAACCAGCAGTTTCAGATTTCATACTTGTGATCTCAATGGCTTGCAGGAATTTATATTCAGAACACAACTTTCGTGTATAAAACTGGAGAAGAAAAAATGTTGGACAATATATTTACGTATCACTCAGCAATCAGTGAGAGGGGACTGGAATATCTTAGCTGCCCCAACATTGTTTTTCAGACTTTGGGAAACAAGAAAGGGGAAGACCAAAAATTTTTTTTGCTTTATATGCAGTTTGAGAAGTGGCAAGTTTGAGTTGTGCCTCTATTAATTATTTATTGCCTTATTGTTAAGAAACTGTTTCCTAAGGAAACGAGCAGTTTGTAGGCCTTCAGATTTCCCTGTTAAAGCCTGCAATGACGAAATGGCTATTTTAGCACATCTGAGTGTATGTACAAAGGCTCGCGCTATTCATTTACCCTAGCTAGCACTCCTAATTATTCTCTCATCTGAGATCTGCATTTCCCTGGTTTGATAAATTATAAGGTAGTCTGCTCAAACATCAGTCTTCCTCAAGCACAGATTTTCGTGCAGTCATGTACACAGAGGGTAAGTGATACTACAATGTTCTTGGTACTTTGCAGGATTAAGAGCTCAGAATGGTTTGCTCATGCAAGACCCTTTAAAAGTCTTGATGACATCTTTTCCATACAACACGTTTCAAAAATAGACATATGATACAGCATTCGAGGCTTAGAGTACCTCTTCTAAGTGGTCCAAATCTTCCTCTAGCGCCTTAGCAAACTCATATTAATAAAAACCAGAAGCAAGCCAGATTTCCATTATTTTTTTCCTAGTCAAGAATGTAGCCAATCTGGTCCAAACAGTCATTGCAAAAATGCACACATGAGACCAAAGGCGGAGGCTGGAGATGCCACAGCCCTCGACCCACATGGTGATCTTCAAGAAGAACCTTGGGCCTGCTGCCCTGGTGGCCAGAGTAGAGACTTCATGCTGCAGAGAGTTCCTGCAACGAAAGATCTCCCACCCACAAGATCCTCGCTCACGGATATGTCTCACTGGTATACTAACTTTCGCAACATGGCGTGAGAGCTAACTCAACATGAATTTCCTGGTGTTTGAGACATTATAGGCATTATTTATTCTTTCTTTTTTTTTACCTACCACATTTTTAATTAAATTAAATTCCCCATGCATGGTTAGCTATAAAGCGTGTATTACTTACCTGCATCTTCAGATCTTTTACAGTCCCGTGGGTAAATCCATAATTAGTTGGTTTTGTAAAATGAGTATTATTTACTCGACAGGCCAGAATGGCTCTAAAGGAATTGTCCTCATGTCTTGGTTAAGTGCATAATTAGGCAGGTTTTTAAAACCCATATTAAGTTCCCTACATCGAAGCCCTTACACTTCATTTGTTAAATATTCATTTTTTTTATTTCTTTATTTTTTAATATGTATTATTTACTCAATCAGCCAAGACAGCATGTAATTATGTATTTAGGATGTGTGCAATGCATAATAAAAAACACTCATGAAAATGTATGGAAAAAATTACTGTGCACAATTAGTTACGTTTTAAGTCACCATGTCCTCACCACTTCCACCATTTCCTCTCAAATATCGAGTATGTTCAGAAGAGCAACATTTCATTAAAAAGTGTTTAATCAAGCACTGCATAATGTTATACATACACATTTACCTAAACTTACTTAAACTTTCAGACTCATTTCATATACAAAGAGAGTATTTGTCCTCTTTTCCAAGGACTAATGTTACTAAATACCTTTGAGTAAAACTTTATTTTACATTCCTACTTACCTTAACCTCTGGGACAGATATTCATTCTCGTTCCACTGAAGAAGGCAGAGGCATATTAATCTGAAAATCAGGGGGTCTGAATCATTGCATCCTAGATATCACGCACTATTGCTTTCCAGCGGATATTTTGACGCATAAAGGTAAGGAATTGGACAAGTACCTGTAAGTACATTCACAACATAGCAAGGGAGCACTTCCAGGGTGATGATATCTTCTGGGAATAAAAAACTGCAAAAAGCCCATGTGTCATTTTAATGTATTTCTGAGATCATATGCAGGATGAGAGTTGGGCCTAGGCTTTGAGGGCTCTGAACAGCAACAACACAGTAACACCTAAACTAAAGTCCCTTTGCTGCAACAGAAGTCCTTTCTTCCTTGTCCCACATCTATGGCCTGGGGAGAAGTTTGCTCGCTTTTTATTTGCAGCATCCTTCTCCACAGCTCGGTTCTGCCTGCTCTTGACATTAAAGCCTTAGTCCAGTAATCCAATGGTTAATCCTTCCTTAGAGACCATGTTTCCTAGAAGTCTGATCCTAAGAAGGGTCGTTCTTAGCATCGCTTCCTGGGTTCCTTGGGTGCTTTCTGCTTGGTGTGTGTGTTCCTTGAAATACAATCCTCAGAAACGGACACAATCTCAGTGGAAAATTTCACAGTAGACCCCACGCTCTGGATAGAGCAGTCTTCCATCAGCCGCTCCCTCTCACCTTCTTCAATCTGCTGGTGGGAGCACGAGGTGGAGGGTGTCGAAGGCTTTCTGAAGGCGACACGTGGGGGTCTTCCCTGAGCGAGGTGTCCCGCTCTCAGAGAAGGAAACGGCTTTGTTGTTTGTTTCTCACCATCGGCACTTTGTTGCAGTTTCAGCTGTGATTGCCTAACTACACATAACCTACTGGATTATTTCTTTGAGTGTTTTTGCAGGAGTGGACATTTAACTCATTAGTTCAAATAGTGAGATCACGTTCATGCCATTCACTTACTTTTCAGCCGAATGCAACTTTTCATAGCATTTGCTAGCGTTGCAAGGGCCCAGCCATGACCGCTCTCCTCTTAAGGCACCCCCAGTGCTAAGGAGACGGGGAAAGACTTTGGGAGTGCATTTTGTGTCTTCCCAGTGGGATGCCGATGCGCTAAACTTCTCTATCACGGAGCGTGATGTGAATCTCCAAACCAAGCAACAACAACACAACAAAATCCGAAGGCTCTTGCTACTGTCTCCCATGATATCCTGCTAACAAAGCTGACAAAGCCTGGGACAGAAGAGCGGACTGTAAGGTGGGTTGAGAACTGGCTGACTGGCCGAGCTCGGAGGGTGGTGATCGGCGGTGCAGAGTCCGGTTGGAGACCTGTGACAAGCTCAGGGGTCGGTGCTGGGTCCCGTCTTGTTCGACAGCTTCATCAACGACTCTGATGAGGGAACAGCGTCCGCCCTCAGCAAGTATATGGTACATATACGCTGTATCAGACGCTGGTGATACAAAGCTGGGAGGAGTGGCCGGCACGCCAGAAGGCTGTGCTGCCATTCAGCGAGACCTGGACAGGCTGGAGAGCTAGCTGGGCAGGAAGAAACCAGAGGAGGTTTAACAAAAGCAAATTGCACCTGGGAAGTGTTATATATGCAGTGGTAATTTGTGTCCAGAAGATGGTTGATATTAATAAAGAAGGGGGAGATGTGGGAGTGTGGCCATGGGGGTCAGCAAACCCCGTGGTTAATGATAACAGTAGACTCTTAACGATGAGGCCATCAGGAATGTAAAAGAGCTTAGAGGGAACAAAGAAGGCTGATTCAGGAGACTCCATGCAGTCTCAGGGTTGCTTGTTCTCCAGCCCTTAAGGCATGGAAGTTTCTGGGTGTTTTCTGCTGTTGTTATTTGCAAAGGTGTTTGACCAAGGAAAATTTTTTTTTTAAAAGGACTGCTGTGGGGTTAAGGGTATAAGAGGGGAGCCTGTCCTCAAGATTAAAAAAAAAAAAAAAAAAAAAAAAAAGGCAACACGATGCGATGAAGTTACGTCACCAATAAAAATGCAGAAAGAAGGAATGAAAAGGAACAGGCTAGCAGAATGCAGACCAGGACGGGAACAGGCACATTGATCGCCTCATGAAGATCGGTTCGGCCAAACTCAGCAAACTGTTCAGAGAAGCTCGTACTGAAAGTCGCTGGAAACGGGCGCACCAGAGCTGGAGAGAAGCTCAAGCTGAGAGAAGCGGAGCCTCACACACAGCTGCCCCTCGCTGGAAAGCAGTTGCGCATTATGGCGAATCATACGTCCTTAGGAACAAAGACTGTCCTGGTAACCTGACGGCTTATTCTCCTTCTTAACAATCAGACGGTTTATGATCCTGAAATACGGCACCAAATTGAGGT
Source organism: Aythya fuligula (assembly GCF_009819795.1). Lineage (NCBI taxonomy): Eukaryota > Metazoa > Chordata > Aves > Anseriformes > Anatidae > Aythya > Aythya fuligula. The sequence continues at coordinate 2,818,231 of NC_045561.1, forward strand.
CAAGGCGTGGGACTCTGCAACTAAAAACGACAAGGTTGCAGTGGGATTGCTCAGCACCTGGCGAGCAGTCTCTGAGGCCTTAAAGAGCCCTGTGGGACCACAGTCAGACACGTGTGGTTTGCCAGACAGTGAGGGAGCTGCGGGCTCCTTCACTGATCTGACTGCTACGCCATCGGCCCCTCTGTTGCTACAGCCATCAAAGGCCTTTGCTGTTCCGCCCCCTGGTGAACTGGACGTGCCTTTGGACCCAGGCCCTATTGGCCTTGCAAAGGAGATGGATATGCTTTTCTTCGATGCGGGAAGCACGGGAAACATAAGGCCCGAAGACCGAGTTGCTTAACAACTTAAAGCGAGACATATTGCTACCACGACTAGCCCTGGAATTCTCTGGTGTTTGTAATGAAGAAAAGGAATGGAAAACGGAGACTGTTGTTTGTAATCAAGAAAAGGAATGGAAAACGGAGACTGTTACCTCATGGAACTTAAACAATTGTTTGTTACCTTTTCTGATTGTACCTATGTATAGGCGTACTCAAGTTCAGTAAGTTGTGGAACTTAAAAGATTGTTACCTTTCCTGATTGTACGTATGTATAGGCATACTCGGGTTTCGTATGTAAAAGCAATGTTCTGTATATTTAGAATGTTCGATGTTTGTGTGTGCGTGTTGGTGGAGCACAGACTCCCCGCACACCCAGCGCTGTTTACTTGCCTTTTATACCTTTTATAAATATTCCTTTTATAACTATTACTAAATACAGATTGAGTTGAGACTTCACTTATAACAGAAAGAACAACCGCATGCATCAGCACAGGCTGGGGGATGACCTGCTGGAGAGGAGCTCTGCGGAGAAGGACCTGGGGGTCCTGGGGGATGACAGGTTGGCCATGAGCCAGCAGTGTGCCCTGGTGGCCAAGAAGGCCAACGGGATCCTGGGCTGCATTAAAAGGAGCACGGACAGCAGGTCAAGGGAGGTGATGCTGCCCCTCTACTCTGCCCTGGTCAGGCCTCACCTGGAGTACTGTAGCCAGTTCTGGGCTCCCCGGTACAAAAAAGACAGGGATCTCCTGGAAAGAGTCCAGCGGAGAGCCACAGACAGGATACGGGACCTGGAGCATCTCCCCTAGGAGGAAAGGCTCAGAGACCTGGCTCTGTTCAGCCTGCAGAAAAGAAGACTGAGAAGGGATCTTATCTAGAAACACCTGGGGTGTGGGAGACACAGGGATATGGCCAACCGCTTTTCAGAGGTCTGTGGGGACAGCACAAGGGGCAATGGCCACAAAATGGAGCACAGGAAGTTCCGCACCACTACGCGAAAGAACTTCTTCACGGTGAGGGTGACGCAGCACAGGGACAGGCTGCCCAGGGAGGCTGTGGAGTCTCCTTCTCTGGAGATATTCAAGGCCCGTCTGGACGCCCACCTGGGCAGCCTGCTATAAGGAACCTGCTTTGGCAGGGGGATTGGACCCGATGATCTCTGGAGGTCCCTTCCAACCCCTACAAGTCTGGGAAACGAGCCCCACAACGCCTAGCTTTCTCTATCTTCTGTTTAACCTATTGGAGTAACGGCTCCATTAATACAATGTTTCCACAGGCTTCTCACACTTGGATTACCCCTAACAATTGAAAACAGGAAGATGCAGTCTTTCTAGACCTGGCTTGCATCGATAAGAACCCCTGCTTTTGAAGACGACATCGAACGGCGAGTTGCGTAGCGGGGCCTTGGTCCTTCCACAGTCCACAGACTCAAAAGTTTGCAGAGCGGAAGCTTTGCAGAGCTGCACGAACACTGAAGATCCAGTTCTGCAAGAAGCTGATGCCAAAACTACATGGCACTGGGCAGTTTGGGTGAGGAAGAAAGAGACTGGCATTCTCACGGTGCATGGTTTAACCGAGTTTAGTCCTGTGGGCTGTGTCAACAGAACTGGCTTTGGTTTGTACCCTTGCAGGACACTGAGGACCCAATTTCAGGTCTGTGGGCAGCACGGCTAAGCGGGCAGTGTACTCTGTGTCACCGGGGACAGAGGAGGGATCGACTGATGGGCAATGTCAGTGTGCCCTGCACAATGCTGCCGCCACCTTGCTGGAGCAGTTGGTGTGCTCCTAGCGCCAAAACGTGCCTCTTGGAGGGCCGGGGGCAAGGCGAGGCAGAGCTCCAAGAGGAGGTGGTGTCAGGAAAGCCTCATGGCTCCTGCCAGGCACTGCGCCAGGCCTCAGCCCTGGGAGGCCAGCCCCGCCCTGCGGCCTCCTGGCGCCCATCGGCTGCCACAGCTCCATGCCGCCTAGCAACAAGCGCCAGCGGCCTCGCCATTGGCTGCGCCCGGAGGCGCCGAGGCAGGCGGCCAATGGGGCGGCGCCTGGCCGTGATGGAGCAGAGATGTCACAGGGCAGGGTGGCTGACATAGTGCTGGGTGTGCTGGGGCTGCGGCACTCCGGCGATGGTGGCGCACAGGCGAGGCGCGGCCTTTGCGCTGCTCGTGGCCCCTGAGGAGTGCTGCTGTGTGCAGCTCTCGGTGTTGTCTTCACTGGGTGACCCTGCAGGAGGGTGTCGTCGTGCACCTTTCGGTGTTCTTATTGCGGCAGCCCTGAGGAGATCTGCACCATCCAGCCTTTGGGGTTCTTCGCCATGTTTTCCCTGAGGAGAGCTTCAACAATCAGCTTTTTGTATTTTCTTCACTGTGGCGCTTGAGGAGTAATTCTTCGTGGAGCTTTTTGGGGTTTCTTCACCTTGTGGTCCCTGAGGAGTTCTTCATCGTTCAGCTTTTCGGGATCTCTTCACCACGTTTCCTCTAAGGAGAGCTTCATCGTCCAGCTTTTGGTGTTTCTCCACTGCAGCCTCTGAGGAGTGCCTTCTTGAGCAGCTTTTGCTATTTTCTTCACTACATCGCTGAGGATCTCTTCATCGTGCAGCTTTTGGGGGTTTTCCCCACACCACGTTTCCCCAGAGGAGTGCTTCATCAATCAGCTTTTTGCATTTTCTTCACTGTGGCGCTTGAGGAGTAATTCTTCGTGGAGCTTTTTGGGGTTTCTTCACCTTGTGGTCCCTGAGGAGTTCTTCATCGTCCAGCTTTTGGGCTTCTCTTCACTTTGCGACTCCGGAGGAAAGCGTCATCGTGCAGCTTGTGGTCTTTTCTTCACTACGGCCCTGAGGAGTTCATCGTGCAGCTTGTGTTTTTTTGTTCTACTCGGCCTTGAGGAGCTCTGCACCATCCAGCCTTTGGGGTTCTTCGCCGTGTTTTCCCTGAGGAGAGCTTCATCCTGCCAATTTTGGTGTTGTTTTCCCCTCCCAGCCCCTGAGAAGTGCTTCATCTTCTAACATTTGGTGTTTCTTTTTTTCATTCTAGGCCCTGAGGAGTGCTTCTGCCTGCAGCTTTTGGCATATTCTTCATTGCGGCCCACGAGGAGTTCTTCATCGTTCAGCTTTTCGGGATCTCTTCACCACGTTTCCACTTTAGGAAAGCTTCATCGTCCAGCTTTTGGTGTTTCTCCACTGTAGCCTCTGAGGAGTGCCTTCTTGAGCAGTTTTTGGTGTGTTCTTCGCTACGGCCCTGAGGAGCTCTTCATTGTGCAGCTTTTCTGGTTCTCTTCACTTTGGCCCTTGAGGATTGCTTTGTCGAGCAGCATTTGGTGTTTTCGTCACTGCGGCCCTGAGGAGTTCTGCACTATCCAGCCTTTGGGGTTCTTCACCGCGTTTTCCCTGAGGAGTTCTTCATCATGCCAATGTTGGTGTTGTTTTCACCTTCCAGCCCCTGAGACGTGCTTCGTCTTCTAACATTTGGTGTTTTTTTTTCCATTCTAGGCCCTGAGGAGTTTTTCATCGTGCGGCTTTGGGTGCTTTCTTCACTACGGCCCTTGAGGAGTTCTTCATCGTGCAGCTTTTGGTGTTTTCTACAGTGAGGCGCTTTTTGGCATCTCCCATGTCTGCAGCCAGACCGACAGCTCCGTGCCTGACGTATGAAGAAGCACATTCTTCTGTTTGTTTTCAATCTGCCAACCGATCATTTCCTGTAGAGCTGTCTTTTTTGTACTGGGAGGTGCCATGTTCTGTCATGCTGCTATAAATCTCTTTCAAACCATTTCCGAGTTCTCTTGCCTCATGTACTGGGTTTACGTGGCAAGGTTTTGGGAGCGGGGGGGCCATCAGGGTGGGTTCTGTGAGAAGAATCCAGAAACTGCGCCATGGTAGAGAAGGGCCCGCTGCTGGCCACAGCCAGCCCAAGAAGCGCTGTTGTTTGCGCGCGCCTCTGAGAGGCCAGATTTAAGAAAGGTTAAAAAGATAAATAAAAAATTGCTGCGGAAGAGCAGCTGGGAGAGAGGGAGGAATGAGAAACAGCCTTGCAGACGCCAAGGTCAGTGAAGAGGGAGGGGGAGAGGTGCTCCAGGCGCCAGAGCCTGCAGCCTGTGGTGAGGACCACGGTGAAGCAGGCTGTCCCCCTGCAGCCCATGGTGTACCACGGTGGAGCAGGGTTCCACGCTGCAGCCCACGGAGGAGACCCCGGTGGAGCAGGGGCAGAGAGCGACCGAGAAGGAGCGGCGGAGACAAAGCGCTACAGACTGACCGCAGCCCCCATTGCCCCGCTCCCCTGAGCCGCTCGGGGGGAGGAGGTGGGAGAGGGTGCACCGGGGGGGGAAAATCTTACTGTCTCCCTACTCTGAGTCTGCTTTGCCCATCACGATACCTGCTGAGTGATCGCCCCGTCCTTATCTCAGCCCTTGAGCCCTTGGCATCGGATTTTCTCTCCCTTTCCCTTTCAGGAGGGGGAGTGAGAGAGCGGCCGGGCTGGAACTCGGCTGCCCACCCAAGTAAAAGCACCACACAGTAACACCTAAACTAAAGTCCCTTTGCTGCAACAGAAGTCCTTTCTTCCTTGTCCCACATCTATGGCCTGGGGAGAAGTTTGCTCGCTTTTTATTTGCAGCATCCTTCTCCACAGCTCGGTTCTGCCTGCTCTTGACATTAAAGCCTTAGTCCAGTAATCCAATGGTTAATCCTTCCTTAGAGACCATGTTTCCTAGAAGTCTGATCCTAAGAAGGGTCGTTCTTAGCATCGCTTCCTGGGTTCCTTGGGTGCTTTCTGCTTGGTGTGTGTGTTCCTTGAAATACAATCCTCAGAAACGGACACAATCTCAGTGGAAAATTTCACAGTAGACCCCACGCTCTGGATAGAGCAGTCTTCCATCAGCCGCTCCCTCTCACCTTCTTCAATCTGCTGGTGGGAGCACGAGGTGGAGGGTGTCGAAGGCTTTCTGAAGGCGACACGTGGGGGTCTTCCCTGAGCGAGGTGTCCCGCTCTCAGAGAAGGAAACGGCTTTGTTGTTTGTTTCTCACCATCGGCACTTTGTTGCAGTTTCAGCTGTGATTGCCTAACTACACATAACCTACTGGATTATTTCTTTGAGTGTTTTTGCAGGAGTGGACATTTAACTCATTAGTTCAAATAGTGAGATCACGTTCATGCCATTCACTTACTTTTCAGCCGAATGCAACTTTTCATAGCATTTGCTAGCGTTGCAAGGGCCCAGCCATGACCGCTCTCCTCTTAAGGCACCCCCAGTGCTAAGGAGACGGGGAAAGACTTTGGGAGTGCATTTTGTGTCTTCCCAGTGGGATGCCGATGCGCTAAACTTCTCTATCACGGAGCGTGATGTGAATCTCCAAACCAAGCAACAACAACACAACAAAATCCGAAGGCTCTTGCTACTGTCTCCCATGATATCCTGCTAACAAAGCTGACAAAGCCTGGGACAGAAGAGCGGACTGTAAGGTGGGTTGAGAACTGGCTGACTGGCCGAGCTCGGAGGGTGGTGATCGGCGGTGCAGAGTCCGGTTGGAGACCTGTGACAAGCTCAGGGGTCGGTGCTGGGTCCCGTCTTGTTCGACAGCTTCATCAACGACTCTGATGAGGGAACAGCGTCCGCCCTCAGCAAGTATATGGTACATATACGCTGTATCAGACGCTGGTGATACAAAGCTGGGAGGAGTGGCCGGCACGCCAGAAGGCTGTGCTGCCATTCAGCGAGACCTGGACAGGCTGGAGAGCTAGCTGGGCAGGAAGAAACCAGAGGAGGTTTAACAAAAGCAAATTGCACCTGGGAAGTGTTATATATGCAGTGGTAATTTGTGTCCAGAAGATGGTTGATATTAATAAAGAAGGGGGAGATGTGGGAGTGTGGCCATGGGGGTCAGCAAACCCCGTGGTTAATGATAACAGTAGACTCTTAACGATGAGGCCATCAGGAATGTAAAAGAGCTTAGAGGGAACAAAGAAGGCTGATTCAGGAGACTCCATGCAGTCTCAGGGTTGCTTGTTCTCCAGCCCTTAAGGCATGGAAGTTTCTGGGTGTTTGCTGCTGTTGTTATTTGCAAAGGTGTTTGACCAAGGAAAAGTTGTTTTTCAAAAGGACTGCTGTGGGGTGAAGGGTATAAGAGGGGAGCCTGTCCTCAAGATTAAAAAAAAAAAAAAAAAAAAAAAAAAGGCAACACGATGCGATGAAGTTACGTCACCAATAAAAATGCAGAAAGAAGGAATGAAAAGGAACAGGCTAGCAGAATGCAGACCAGGACGGGAACAGGCACATTGATCGCCTCATGAAGATCGGTTCGGCCAAACTCAGCAAACTGTTCAGAGAAGCTCGTACTGAAAGTCGCTGGAAACGGGCGCACCAGAGCTGGAGAGAAGCTCAAGCTGAGAGAAGCGGAGCCTCACACACAGCTGCCCCTCGCTGGTAAGCAGTTGCGCATTATGGCGAATCATACGTCCTTAGGAACAAAGACTGTCCTGGTAACCTGACGGCTTATTCTCCTTCTTAACAATCAGACGGTTTATGATCCTGAAATACGGCACCAAATTGAGGTCAAGGCGTGGGACTCTGCAACTAAAAACGACAAGGTTGCAGTGGGATTGCTCAGCACCTGGCGAGCAGTCTCTGAGGCCTTAAAGAGCCCTGTGGGACCACAGTCAGACACGTGTGGTTTGCCAGACAGTGAGGGAGCTGCGGGCTCCTTCACTGATCTGACTGCTACGCCATCGGCCCCTCTGTTGCTACAGCCATCAAAGGCCTTTGCTGTTCCGCCCCCTGGTGAACTGGACGTGCCTTTGGACCCAGGCCCTATTGGCCTTGCAAAGGAGATGGATATGCTTTTCTTCGATGCGGGAAGCACGGGAAACATAAGGCCCGAAGACCGAGTTGCTTAACAACTTAAAGCGAGACATATTGCTACCACGACTAGCCCTGGAATTCTCTGGTGTTTGTAATGAAGAAAAGGAATGGAAAACGGAGACTGTTGTTTGTAATCAAGAAAAGGAATGGAAAACGGAGACTGTTACCTCATGGAACTTAAACAATTGTTTGTTACCTTTTCTGATTGTACCTATGTATAGGCGTACTCAAGTTCAGTAAGTTGTGGAACTTAAAAGATTGTTACCTTTCCTGATTGTACGTATGTATAGGCATACTCGGGTTTCGTATGTAAAAGCAATGTTCTGTATATTTAGAATGTTCGATGTTTGTGTGTGCGTGTTGGTGGAGCACAGACTCCCCGCACACCCAGCGCTGTTTACTTGCCTTTTATACCTTTTATAAATATTCCTTTTATAACTATTACTAAATACAGATTGAGTTGAGACTTCACTTATAACAGAAAGAACAACCGCATGCATCAGCACAGGCTGGGGGATGACCTGCTGGAGAGGAGCTCTGCGGAGAAGGACCTGGGGGTCCTGGGGGATGACAGGTTGGCCATGAGCCAGCAGTGTGCCCTGGTGGCCAAGAAGGCCAACGGGATCCTGGGCTGCATTAAAAGGAGCACGGACAGCAGGTCAAGGGAGGTGATGCTGCCCCTCTACTCTGCCCTGGTCAGGCCTCACCTGGAGTACTGTAGCCAGTTCTGGGCTCCCCGGTACAAAAAAGACAGGGATCTCCTGGAAAGAGTCCAGCGGAGAGCCACAGACAGGATACGGGACCTGGAGCATCTCCCCTAGGAGGAAAGGCTCAGAGACCTGGCTCTGTTCAGCCTGCAGAAAAGAAGACTGAGAAGGGATCTTATCTAGAAACACCTGGGGTGTGGGAGACACAGGGATATGGCCAACCGCTTTTCAGAGGTCTGTGGGGACAGCACAAGGGGCAATGGCCACAAAATGGAGCACAGGAAGTTCCGCACCACTACGCGAAAGAACTTCTTCACGGTGAGGGTGACGCAGCACAGGGACAGGCTGCCCAGGGAGGCTGTGGAGTCTCCTTCTCTGGAGATATTCAAGGCCCGTCTGGACGCCCACCTGGGCAGCCTGCTATAAGGAACCTGCTTTGGCAGGGGGATTGGACCCGATGATCTCTGGAGGTCCCTTCCAACCCCTACAAGTCTGGGAAACGAGCCCCACAACGCCTAGCTTTCTCTATCTTCTGTTTAACCTATTGGAGTAACGGCTCCATTAATACAATGTTTCCACAGGCTTCTCACACTTGGATTACCCCTAACAATTGAAAACAGGAAGATGCAGTCTTTCTAGACCTGGCTTGCATCGATAAGAACCCCTGCTTTTGAAGACGACATCGAACGGCGAGTTGCGTAGCGGGGCCTTGGTCCTTCCACAGTCCACAGACTCAAAAGTTTGCAGAGCGGAAGCTTTGCAGAGCTGCACGAACACTGAAGATCCAGTTCTGCAAGAAGCTGATGCCAAAACTACATGGCACTGGGCAGTTTGGGTGAGGAAGAAAGAGACTGGCATTCTCACGGTGCATGGTTTAACCGAGTTTAGTCCTGTGGGCTGTGTCAACAGAACTGGCTTTGGTTTGTACCCTTGCAGGACACTGAGGACCCAATTTCAGGTCTGTGGGCAGCACGGCTAAGCGGGCAGTGTACTCTGTGTCACCGGGGACAGAGGAGGGATCGACTGATGGGCAATGTCAGTGTGCCCTGCACAATGCTGCCGCCACCTTGCTGGAGCAGTTGGTGTGCTCCTAGCGCCAAAACGTGCCTCTTGGAGGGCCGGGGGCAAGGCGAGGCAGAGCTCCAAGAGGAGGTGGTGTCAGGAAAGCCTCATGGCTCCTGCCAGGCACTGCGCCAGGCCTCAGCCCTGGGAGGCCAGCCCCGCCCTGCGGCCTCCTGGCGCCCATCGGCTGCCACAGCTCCATGCTGCCTAGCAACAAGCGCCAGCGGCCTCGCTACTGGCTGCGCCCAGAGGCGCCAAGGCAGGCGGCCAATGGGGCGGCGCCTGGCCGTGATGGAGCAGAGATGTCACAGGGCAGGGTGGCTGACATAGTGCTGGGTGTGCTGGGGCTGCGGCACTCCGGCGATGGTGGCGCACAGGCGAGGCGCGGCCTTTGCGCTGCTCGTGGCCCCTGAGGAGTGCTGCTGTGTGCAGCTCTCGGTGTTGTCTTCACTGGGTGACCCTGCAGGAGGGTGTCGTCGTGCACCTTTCGGTGTTCTTATTGCGGCAGCCCTGAGGAGATCTGCACCATCCAGCCTTTGGGGTTCTTCGCCATGTTTTCCCTGAGGAGAGCTTCAACAATCAGCTTTTTGTATTTTCTTCACTGTGGCGCTTGAGGAGTAATTCTTCGTGGAGCTTTTTGGGGTTTCTTCACCTTGTGGTCCCTGAGGAGTTCTTCATCGTTCAGCTTTTCGGGATCTCTTCACCACGTTTCCTCTAAGGAGAGCTTCATCGTCCAGCTTTTGGTGTTTCTCCACTGCAGCCTCTGAGGAGTGCCTTCTTGAGCAGCTTTTGCTATTTTCTTCACTACATCGCTGAGGATCTCTTCATCGTGCAGCTTTTGGGGGTTTTCCCCACACCACGTTTCCCCAGAGGAGTGCTTCATCAATCAGCTTTTTGCATTTTCTTCACTGTGGCGCTTGAGGAGTAATTCTTCGTGGAGCTTTTTGGGGTTTCTTCACCTTGTGGTCCCTGAGGAGTTCTTCATCGTCCAGCTTTTGGGCTTCTCTTCACTTTGCGACTCCGGAGGAAAGCGTCATCGTGCAGCTTGTGGTCTTTTCTTCACTACGGCCCTGAGGAGTTCATCGTGCAGCTTGTGTTTTTTTGTTCTACTCGGCCTTGAGGAGCTCTGCACCATCCAGCCTTTGGGGTTCTTCGCCGTGTTTTCCCTGAGGAGAGCTTCATCCTGCCAATTTTGGTGTTGTTTTCCCCTCCCAGCCCCTGAGAAGTGCTTCATCTTCTAACATTTGGTGTTTCTTTTTTTCATTCTAGGCCCTGAGGAGTGCTTCTGCCTGCAGCTTTTGGCATATTCTTCATTGCGGCCCACGAGGAGTTCTTCATCGTTCAGCTTTTCGGGATCTCTTCACCACGTTTCCACTTTAGGAAAGCTTCATCGTCCAGCTTTTGGTGTTTCTCCACTGTAGCCTCTGAGGAGTGCCTTCTTGAGCAGTTTTTGGTGTGTTCTTCGCTACGGCCCTGAGGAGCTCTTCATTGTGCAGCTTTTCTGGTTCTCTTCACTTTGGCCCTTGAGGATTGCTTTGTCGAGCAGCATTTGGTGTTTTCGTCACTGCGGCCCTGAGGAGTTCTGCACTATCCAGCCTTTGGGGTTCTTCACCGCGTTTTCCCTGAGGAGTTCTTCATCATGCCAATGTTGGTGTTGTTTTCACCTTCCAGCCCCTGAGACGTGCTTCGTCTTCTAACATTTGGTGGTTTTTTTTCCATTCTAGGCCCTGAGGAGTTTTTCATCGTGCGGCTTTGGGTGCTTTCTTCACTACGGCCCTTGAGGAGTTCTTCATCGTGCAGCTTTTGGTGTTTTCTACAGTGAGGCGCTTTTTGGCATCTCCCATGTCTGCAGCCAGACCGACAGCTCCGTGCCTGACGTATGAAGAAGCACATTCTTCTGTTTGTTTTCAATCTGCCAACCGATCATTTCCTGTAGAGCTGTCTTTTTTGTACTGGGAGGTGCCATGTTCTGTCATGCTGCTATAAATCTCTTTCAAACCATTTCCGAGTTCTCTTGCCTCATGTACTGGGTTTACGTGGCAAGGTTTTGGGAGCGGGGGGGCCATCAGGGTGGGTTCTGTGAGAAGAATCCAGAAACTGCGCCATGGTAGAGAAGGGCCCGCTGCTGGCCACAGCCAGCCCAAGAAGCGCTGTTGTTTGCGCGCGCCTCTGAGAGGCCAGATTTAAGAAAGGTTAAAAAGATAAATAAAAAATTGCTGCGGAAGAGCAGCTGGGAGAGAGGGAGGAATGAGAAACAGCCTTGCAGACGCCAAGGTCAGTGAAGAGGGAGGGGGAGAGGTGCTCCAGGCGCCAGAGCCTGCAGCCTGTGGTGAGGACCACGGTGAAGCAGGCTGTCCCCCTGCAGCCCATGGTGTACCACGGTGGAGCAGGGTTCCACGCTGCAGCCCACGGAGGAGACCCCGGTGGAGCAGGGGCAGAGAGCGACCGAGAAGGAGCGGCGGAGACAAAGCGCTACAGACTGACCGCAGCCCCCATTGCCCCGCTCCCCTGAGCCGCTCGGGGGGAGGAGGTGGGAGAGGGTGCACCGGGGGGGGAAAATCTTACTGTCTCCCTACTCTGAGTCTGCTTTGCCCATCACGATACCTGCTGAGTGATCGCCCCGTCCTTATCTCAGCCCTTGAGCCCTTGGCATCGGATTTTCTCTCCCTTTCCCTTTCAGGAGGGGGAGTGAGAGAGCGGCCGGGCTGGAACTCGGCTGCCCACCCAAGTAAAAGCACCACACAGTAACACCTAAACTAAAGTCCCTTTGCTGCAACAGAAGTCCTTTCTTCCTTGTCCCACATCTATGGCCTGGGGAGAAGTTTGCTCGCTTTTTATTTGCAGCATCCTTCTCCACAGCTCGGTTCTGCCTGCTCTTGACATTAAAGCCTTAGTCCAGTAATCCAATGGTTAATCCTTCCTTAGAGACCATGTTTCCTAGAAGTCTGATCCTAAGAAGGGTCGTTCTTAGCATCGCTTCCTGGGTTCCTTGGGTGCTTTCTGCTTGGTGTGTGTGTTCCTTGAAATACAATCCTCAGAAACGGACACAATCTCAGTGGAAAATTTCACAGTAGACCCCACGCTCTGGATAGAGCAGTCTTCCATCAGCCACTCCCTCTCACCTTCTTCAATCTGCTGGTGGGAGCACGAGGTGGAGGGTGTCGAAGGCTTTCTGAAGGCGACACGTGGGGGTCTTCCCTGAGCGAGGTGTCCCGCTCTCAGAGAAGGAAACGGCTTTGTTGTTTGTTTCTCACCATCGGCACTTTGTTGCAGTTTCAGCTGTGATTGCCTAACTACACATAACCTACTGGATTATTTCTTTGAGTGTTTTTGCAGGAGTGGACATTTAACTCATTAGTTCAAATAGTGAGATCACGTTCATGCCATTCACTTACTTTTCAGCCGAATGCAACTTTTCATAGCATTTGCTAGCGTTGCAAGGGCCCAGCCATGACCGCTCTCCTCTTAAGGCACCCCCAGTGCTAAGGAGACGGGGAAAGACTTTGGGAGTGCATTTTGTGTCTTCCCAGTGGGATGCCGATGCGCTAAACTTCTCTATCACGGAGCGTGATGTGAATCTCCAAACCAAGCAACAACAACACAACAAAATCCGAAGGCTCTTGCTACTGTCTCCCATGATATCCTGCTAACAAAGCTGACAAAGCCTGGGACAGAAGAGCGGACTGTAAGGTGGGTTGAGAACTGGCTGACTGGCCGAGCTCGGAGGGTGGTGATCGGCGGTGCAGAGTCCGGTTGGAGACCTGTGACAAGCTCAGGGGTCGGTGCTGGGTCCCGTCTTGTTCGACAGCTTCATCAACGACTCTGATGAGGGAACAGCGTCCGCCCTCAGCAAGTATATGGTACATATACGCTGTATCAGACGCTGGTGATACAAAGCTGGGAGGAGTGGCCGGCACGCCAGAAGGCTGTGCTGCCATTCAGCGAGACCTGGACAGGCTGGAGAGCTAGCTGGGCAGGAAGAAACCAGAGGAGGTTTAACAAAAGCAAATTGCACCTGGGAAGTGTTATATATGCAGTGGTAATTTGTGTCCAGAAGATGGTTGATATTAATAAAGAAGGGGGAGATGTGGGAGTGTGGCCATGGGGGTCAGCAAACCCCGTGGTTAATGATAACAGTAGACTCTTAACGATGAGGCCATCAGGAATGTAAAAGAGCTTAGAGGGAACAAAGAAGGCTGATTCAGGAGACTCCATGCAGTCTCAGGGTTGCTTGTTCTCCAGCCCTTAAGGCATGGAAGTTTCTGGGTGTTTGCTGCTGTTGTTATTTGCAAAGGTGTTTGACCAAGGAAAAGTTGTTTTTCAAAAGGACTGCTGTGGGGTGAAGGGTATAAGAGGGGAGCCTGTCCTCAAGATTAAAAAAAAAAAAAAAAAAAAAAAAAAAGGCAACACGATGCGATGAAGTTACGTCACCAAAAAAAATGCAGAAAGAAGGAATGAAAAGGAAAAGGCTAGCAGAATGCAGACCAGGATGGGAACAGGCACATTGATCGCCTCATGAAGATCGGTTCGGCCAAACTCAGCAAACTGTTCAGAGAAGCTCGTACTGAAAGTCGCTGGAAACGGGCGCACCAGAGCTGGAGAGAAGCTCAAGCTGAGAGAAGCGGAGCCTCACACACAGCTGCCCCTCGCTGGAAAGCAGTTGCGCATTATGGCGAATCATACGTCCTTAGGAACAAAGACTGTCCTGGTAACCTGACGGCTTATTCTCCTTCTTAACAATCAGACGGTTTATGATCCTGAAATACGGCACCAAATTGAGGTCAAGGCGTGGGACTCTGCAACTAAAAACGACAAGGTTGCAGTGGGATTGCTCAGCACCTGGCGAGCAGTCTCTGAGGCCTTAAAGAGCCCTGTGGGACCACAGTCAGACACGTGTGGTTTGCCAGACAGTGAGGGAGCTGCGGGCTCCTTCACTGATCTGACTGCTACGCCATCGGCCCCTCTGTTGCTACAGCCATCAAAGGCCTTTGCTGTTCCGCCCCCTGGTGAACTGGACGTGCCTTTGGACCCAGGCCCTATTGGCCTTGCAAAGGAGATGGATATGCTTTTCTTCGATGCGGGAAGCACGGGAAACATAAGGCCCGAAGACCGAGTTGCTTAACAACTTAAAGCGAGACATATTGCTACCACGACTAGCCCTGGAATTCTCTGGTGTTTGTAATGAAGAAAAGGAATGGAAAACGGAGACTGTTGTTTGTAATCAAGAAAAGGAATGGAAAACGGAGACTGTTACCTCATGGAACTTAAACAATTGTTTGTTACCTTTTCTGATTGTACCTATGTATAGGCGTACTCAAGTTCAGTAAGTTGTGGAACTTAAAAGATTGTTACCTTTCCTGATTGTACGTATGTATAGGCATACTCGGGTTTCGTATGTAAAAGCAATGTTCTGTATATTTAGAATGTTCGATGTTTGTGTGTGCGTGTTGGTGGAGCACAGACTCCCCGCACACCCAGCGCTGTTTACTTGCCTTTTATACCTTTTATAAATATTCCTTTTATAACTATTACTAAATACAGATTGAGTTGAGACTTCACTTATAACAGAAAGAACAACCGCATGCATCAGCACAGGCTGGGGGATGACCTGCTGGAGAGGAGCTCTGCGGAGAAGGACCTGGGGGTCCTGGGGGATGACAGGTTGGCCATGAGCCAGCAGTGTGCCCTGGTGGCCAAGAAGGCCAACGGGATCCTGGGCTGCATTAAAAGGAGCACGGACAGCAGGTCAAGGGAGGTGATGCTGCCCCTCTACTCTGCCCTGGTCAGGCCTCACCTGGAGTACTGTAGCCAGTTCTGGGCTCCCCGGTACAAAAAAGACAGGGATCTCCTGGAAAGAGTCCAGCGGAGAGCCACAGACAGGATACGGGACCTGGAGCATCTCCCCTAGGAGGAAAGGCTCAGAGACCTGGCTCTGTTCAGCCTGCAGAAAAGAAGACTGAGAAGGGATCTTATCTAGAAACACCTGGGGTGTGGGAGACACAGGGATATGGCCAACCGCTTTTCAGAGGTCTGTGGGGACAGCACAAGGGGCAATGGCCACAAAATGGAGCACAGGAAGTTCCGCACCACTACGCGAAAGAACTTCTTCACGGTGAGGGTGACGCAGCACAGGGACAGGCTGCCCAGGGAGGCTGTGGAGTCTCCTTCTCTGGAGATATTCAAGGCCCGTCTGGACGCCCACCTGGGCAGCCTGCTATAAGGAACCTGCTTTGGCAGGGGGATTGGACCCGATGATCTCTGGAGGTCCCTTCCAACCCCTACAAGTCTGGGAAACGAGCCCCACAACGCCTAGCTTTCTCTATCTTCTGTTTAACCTATTGGAGTAACGGCTCCATTAATACAATGTTTCCACAGGCTTCTCACACTTGGATTACCCCTAACAATTGAAAACAGGAAGATGCAGTCTTTCTAGACCTGGCTTGCATCGATAAGAACCCCTGCTTTTGAAGACGACATCGAACGGCGAGTTGCGTAGCGGGGCCTTGGTCCTTCCACAGTCCACAGACTCAAAAGTTTGCAGAGCGGAAGCTTTGCAGAGCTGCACGAACACTGAAGATCCAGTTCTGCAAGAAGCTGATGCCAAAACTACATGGCACTGGGCAGTTTGGGTGAGGAAGAAAGAGACTGGCATTCTCACGGTGCATGGTTTAACCGAGTTTAGTCCTGTGGGCTGTGTCAACAGAACTGGCTTTGGTTTGTACCCTTGCAGGACACTGAGGACCCAATTTCAGGTCTGTGGGCAGCACGGCTAAGCGGGCAGTGTACTCTGTGTCACCGGGGACAGAGGAGGGATCGACTGATGGGCAATGTCAGTGTGCCCTGCACAATGCTGCCGCCACCTTGCTGGAGCAGTTGGTGTGCTCCTAGCGCCAAAACGTGCCTCTTGGAGGGCCGGGGGCAAGGCGAGGCAGAGCTCCAAGAGGAGGTGGTGTCAGGAAAGCCTCATGGCTCCTGCCAGGCACTGCGCCAGGCCTCAGCCCTGGGAGGCCAGCCCCGCCCTGCGGCCTCCTGGCGCCCATCGGCTGCCACAGCTCCATGCTGCCTAGCAACAAGCGCCAGCGGCCTCGCTACTGGCTGCGCCCAGAGGCGCCAAGGCAGGCGGCCAATGGGGCGGCGCCTGGCCGTGATGGAGCAGAGATGTCACAGGGCAGGGTGGCTGACATAGTGCTGGGTGTGCTGGGGCTGCGGCACTCCGGCGATGGTGGCGCACAGGCGAGGCGCGGCCTTTGCGCTGCTCGTGGCCCCTGAGGAGTGCTGCTGTGTGCAGCTCTCGGTGTTGTCTTCACTGGGTGACCCTGCAGGAGGGTGTCGTCGTGCACCTTTCGGTGTTCTTATTGCGGCAGCCCTGAGGAGATCTGCACCATCCAGCCTTTGGGGTTCTTCGCCATGTTTTCCCTGAGGAGAGCTTCAACAATCAGCTTTTTGTATTTTCTTCACTGTGGCGCTTGAGGAGTAATTCTTCGTGGAGCTTTTTGGGGTTTCTTCACCTTGTGGTCCCTGAGGAGTTCTTCATCGTTCAGCTTTTCGGGATCTCTTCACCACGTTTCCTCTAAGGAGAGCTTCATCGTCCAGCTTTTGGTGTTTCTCCACTGCAGCCTCTGAGGAGTGCCTTCTTGAGCAGCTTTTGCTATTTTCTTCACTACATCGCTGAGGATCTCTTCATCGTGCAGCTTTTGGGGGTTTTCCCCACACCACGTTTCCCCAGAGGAGTGCTTCATCAATCAGCTTTTTGCATTTTCTTCACTGTGGCGCTTGAGGAGTAATTCTTCGTGGAGCTTTTTGGGGTTTCTTCACCTTGTGGTCCCTGAGGAGTTCTTCATCGTCCAGCTTTTGGGCTTCTCTTCACTTTGCGACTCCGGAGGAAAGCGTCATCGTGCAGCTTGTGGTCTTTTCTTCACTACGGCCCTGAGGAGTTCATCGTGCAGCTTGTGTTTTTTTGTTCTACTCGGCCTTGAGGAGCTCTGCACCATCCAGCCTTTGGGGTTCTTCGCCGTGTTTTCCCTGAGGAGTTCTTCATCCTGCCAATTTTGGTGTTGTTTTCCCCTCCCAGCCCCTGAGAAGTGCTTCATCTTCTAACATTTGGTGTTTCTTTTTTTCATTCTAGGCCCTGAGGAGTGCTTCTGCCTGCAGCTTTTGGCATATTCTTCATTGCGGCCCACGAGGAGTTCTTCATCGTTCAGCTTTTCGGGATCTCTTCACCACGTTTCCACTTTAGGAAAGCTTCATCGTCCAGCTTTTGGTGTTTCTCCACTGTAGCCTCTGAGGAGTGCCTTCTTGAGCAGTTTTTGGTGTGTTCTTCGCTACGGCCCTGAGGAGCTCTTCATCGTGCAGCTTTTCTGGTTCTCTTCACTTTGGCCCTTGAGGATTGCTTTGTCGAGCAGCATTTGGTGTTTTCGTCACTGCGGCCCTGAGGAGTTCTGCACTATCCAGCCTTTGGGGTTCTTCACCGCGTTTTCCCTGAGGAGTTCTTCATCATGCCAATGTTGGTGTTGTTTTCACCTTCCAGCCCCTGAGACGTGCTTCGTCTTCTAACATTTGGTGTTTTTTTTCCATTCTAGGCCCTGAGGAGTTTTTCATCGTGCGGCTTTGGGTGCTTTCTTCACTACGGCCCTTGAGGAGTTCTTCATCGTGCAGCTTTTGGTGTTTTCTACAGTGAGGCGCTTTTTGGCATCTCCCATGTCTGCAGCCAGACCGACAGCTCCGTGCCTGACGTATGAAGAAGCACATTCTTCTGTTTGTTTTCAATCTGCCAACCGATCATTTCCTGTAGAGCTGTCTTTTTTGTACTGGGAGGTGCCATGTTCTGTCATGCTGCTATAAATCTCTTTCAAACCATTTCCGAGTTCTCTTGCCTCATGTACTGGGTTTACGTGGCAAGGTTTTGGGAGCGGGGGGGCCATCAGGGTGGGTTCTGTGAGAAGAATCCAGAAACTGCGCCATGGTAGAGAAGGGCCCGCTGCTGGCCACAGCCAGCCCAAGAAGCGCTGTTGTTTGCGCGCGCCTCTGAGAGGCCAGATTTAAGAAAGGTTAAAAAGATAAATAAAAAATTGCTGCGGAAGAGCAGCTGGGAGAGAGGGAGGAATGAGAAACAGCCTTGCAGACGCCAAGGTCAGTGAAGAGGGAGGGGGAGAGGTGCTCCAGGCGCCAGAGCCTGCAGCCTGTGGTGAGGACCACGGTGAAGCAGGCTGTCCCCCTGCAGCCCATGGTGTACCACGGTGGAGCAGGGTTCCACGCTGCAGCCCACGGAGGAGACCCCGGTGGAGCAGGGGCAGAGAGCGACCGAGAAGGAGCGGCGGAGACAAAGCGCTACAGACTGACCGCAGCCCCCATTGCCCCGCTCCCCTGAGCCGCTCGGGGGGAGGAGGTGGGAGAGGGTGCACCGGGGGGGGAAAATCTTACTGTCTCCCTACTCTGAGTCTGCTTTGCCCATCACGATACCTGCTGAGTGATCGCCCCGTCCTTATCTCAGCCCTTGAGCCCTTGGCATCGGATTTTCTCTCCCTTTCCCTTTCAGGAGGGGGAGTGAGAGAGCGGCCGGGCTGGAACTCGGCTGCCCACCCAAGTAAAAGCACCACACAGTAACACCTAAACTAAAGTCCCTTTGCTGCAACAGAAGTCCTTTCTTCCTTGTCCCACATCTATGGCCTGGGGAGAAGTTTGCTCGCTTTTTATTTGCAGCATCCTTCTCCACAGCTCGGTTCTGCCTGCTCTTGACATTAAAGCCTTAGTCCAGTAATCCAATGGTTAATCCTTCCTTAGAGACCATGTTTCCTAGAAGTCTGATCCTAAGAAGGGTCGTTCTTAGCATCGCTTCCTGGGTTCCTTGGGTGCTTTCTGCTTGGTGTGTGTGTTCCTTGAAATACAATCCTCAGAAACGGACACAATCTCAGTGGAAAATTTCACAGTAGACCCCACGCTCTGGATAGAGCAGTCTTCCATCAGCCGCTCCCTCTCACCTTCTTCAATCTGCTGGTGGGAGCACGAGGTGGAGGGTGTCGAAGGCTTTCTGAAGGCGACACGTGGGGGTCTTCCCTGAGCGAGGTGTCCCGCTCTCAGAGAAGGAAACGGCTTTGTTGTTTGTTTCTCACCATCGGCACTTTGTTGCAGTTTCAGCTGTGATTGCCTAACTACACATAACCTACTGGATTATTTCTTTGAGTGTTTTTGCAGGAGTGGACATTTAACTCATTAGTTCAAATAGTGAGATCACGTTCATGCCATTCACTTACTTTTCAGCCGAATGCAACTTTTCATAGCATTTGCTAGCGTTGCAAGGGCCCAGCCATGACCGCTCTCCTCTTAAGGCACCCCCAGTGCTAAGGAGACGGGGAAAGACTTTGGGAGTGCATTTTGTGTCTTCCCAGTGGGATGCCGATGCGCTAAACTTCTCTATCACGGAGCGTGATGTGAATCTCCAAACCAAGCAACAACAACACAACAAAATCCAAAGGCTCTTGCTACTGTCTCCCATGATATCCTGCTAACAAAGCTGACAAAGCCTGGGACAGAAGAGCGGACTGTAAGGTGGGTTGAGAACTGGCTGACTGGCCGAGCTCGGAGGGTGGTGATCGGCGGTGCAGAGTCCGGTTGGAGACCTGTGACAAGCTCAGGGGTCGGTGCTGGGTCCCGTCTTGTTCGACAGCTTCATCAACGACTCTGATGAGGGAACAGCGTCCGCCCTCAGCAAGTATATGGTACATATACGCTGTATCAGACGCTGGTGATACAAAGCTGGGAGGAGTGGCCGGCACGCCAGAAGGCTGTGCTGCCATTCAGCGAGACCTGGACAGGCTGGAGAGCTAGCTGGGCAGGAAGAAACCAGAGGAGGTTTAACAAAAGCAAATTGCACCTGGGAAGTGTTATATATGCAGTGGTAATTTGTGTCCAGAAGATGGTTGATATTAATAAAGAAGGGGGAGATGTGGGAGTGTGGCCATGGGGGTCAGCAAACCCCGTGGTTAATGATAACAGTAGACTCTTAACGATGAGGCCATCAGGAATGTAAAAGAGCTTAGAGGGAACAAAGAAGGCTGATTCAGGAGACTCCATGCAGTCTCAGGGTTGCTTGTTCTCCAGCCCTTAAGGCATGGAAGTTTCTGGGTGTTTGCTGCTGTTGTTATTTGCAAAGGTGTTTGACCAAGGAAAAGTTGTTTTTCAAAAGGACTGCTGTGGGGTGAAGGGTATAAGAGGGGAGCCTGTCCTCAAGATTAAAAAAAAAAAAAAAAAAAAAAAAAAGGCAACACGATGCGATGAAGTTACGTCACCAATAAAAATGCAGAAAGAAGGAATGAAAAGGAACAGGCTAGCAGAATGCAGACCAGGACGGGAACAGGCACATTGATCGCCTCATGAAGATCGGTTCGGCCAAACTCAGCAAACTGTTCAGAGAAGCTCGTACTGAAAGTCGCTGGAAACGGGCGCACCAGAGCTGGAGAGAAGCTCAAGCTGAGAGAAGCGGAGCCTCACACACAGCTGCCCCTCGCTGGAAAGCAGTTGCGCATTATGGCGAATCATACGTCCTTAGGAACAAAGACTGTCCTGGTAACCTGACGGCTTATTCTCCTTCTTAACAATCAGACGGTTTATGATCCTGAAATACGGCACCAAATTGAGGTCAAGGCGTGGGACTCTGCAACTAAAAACGACAAGGTTGCAGTGGGATTGCTCAGCACCTGGCGAGCAGTCTCTGAGGCCTTAAAGAGCCCTGTGGGACCACAGTCAGACACGTGTGGTTTGCCAGACAGTGAGGGAGCTGCGGGCTCCTTCACTGATCTGACTGCTACGCCATCGGCCCCTCTGTTGCTACAGCCATCAAAGGCCTTTGCTGTTCCGCCCCCTGGTGAACTGGACGTGCCTTTGGACCCAGGCCCTATTGGCCTTGCAAAGGAGATGGATATGCTTTTCTTCGATGCGGGAAGCACGGGAAACATAAGGCCCGAAGACCGAGTTGCTTAACAACTTAAAGCGAGACATATTGCTACCACGACTAGCCCTGGAATTCTCTGGTGTTTGTAATGAAGAAAAGGAATGGAAAACGGAGACTGTTGTTTGTAATCAAGAAAAGGAATGGAAAACGGAGACTGTTACCTCATGGAACTTAAACAATTGTTTGTTACCTTTTCTGATTGTACCTATGTATAGGCGTACTCAAGTTCAGTAAGTTGTGGAACTTAAAAGATTGTTACCTTTCCTGATTGTACGTATGTATAGGCATACTCGGGTTTCGTATGTAAAAGCAATGTTCTGTATATTTAGAATGTTCGATGTTTGTGTGTGCGTGTTGGTGGAGCACAGACTCCCCGCACACCCAGCGCTGTTTACTTGCCTTTTATACCTTTTATAAATATTCCTTTTATAACTATTACTAAATACAGATTGAGTTGAGACTTCACTTATAACAGAAAGAACAACCGCATGCATCAGCACAGGCTGGGGGATGACCTGCTGGAGAGGAGCTCTGCGGAGAAGGACCTGGGGGTCCTGGGGGATGACAGGTTGGCCATGAGCCAGCAGTGTGCCCTGGTGGCCAAGAAGGCCAACGGGATCCTGGGCTGCATTAAAAGGAGCACGGACAGCAGGTCAAGGGAGGTGATGCTGCCCCTCTACTCTGCCCTGGTCAGGCCTCACCTGGAGTACTGTAGCCAGTTCTGGGCTCCCCGGTACAAAAAAGACAGGGATCTCCTGGAAAGAGTCCAGCGGAGAGCCACAGACAGGATACGGGACCTGGAGCATCTCCCCTAGGAGGAAAGGCTCAGAGACCTGGCTCTGTTCAGCCTGCAGAAAAGAAGACTGAGAAGGGATCTTATCTAGAAACACCTGGGGTGTGGGAGACACAGGGATATGGCCAACCGCTTTTCAGAGGTCTGTGGGGACAGCACAAGGGGCAATGGCCACAAAATGGAGCACAGGAAGTTCCGCACCACTACGCGAAAGAACTTCTTCACGGTGAGGGTGACGCAGCACAGGGACAGGCTGCCCAGGGAGGCTGTGGAGTCTCCTTCTCTGGAGATATTCAAGGCCCGTCTGGACGCCCACCTGGGCAGCCTGCTATAAGGAACCTGCTTTGGCAGGGGGATTGGACCCGATGATCTCTGGAGGTCCCTTCCAACCCCTACAAGTCTGGGAAACGAGCCCCACAACGCCTAGCTTTCTCTATCTTCTGTTTAACCTATTGGAGTAACGGCTCCATTAATACAATGTTTCCACAGGCTTCTCACACTTGGATTACCCCTAACAATTGAAAACAGGAAGATGCAGTCTTTCTAGACCTGGCTTGCATCGATAAGAACCCCTGCTTTTGAAGACGACATCGAACGGCGAGTTGCGTAGCGGGGCCTTGGTCCTTCCACAGTCCACAGACTCAAAAGTTTGCAGAGCGGAAGCTTTGCAGAGCTGCACGAACACTGAAGATCCAGTTCTGCAAGAAGCTGATGCCAAAACTACATGGCACTGGGCAGTTTGGGTGAGGAAGAAAGAGACTGGCATTCTCACGGTGCATGGTTTAACCGAGTTTAGTCCTGTGGGCTGTGTCAACAGAACTGGCTTTGGTTTGTACCCTTGCAGGACACTGAGGACCCAATTTCAGGTCTGTGGGCAGCACGGCTAAGCGGGCAGTGTACTCTGTGTCACCGGGGACAGAGGAGGGATCGACTGATGGGCAATGTCAGTGTGCCCTGCACAATGCTGCCGCCACCTTGCTGGAGCAGTTGGTGTGCTCCTAGCGCCAAAACGTGCCTCTTGGAGGGCCGGGGGCAAGGCGAGGCAGAGCTCCAAGAGGAGGTGGTGTCAGGAAAGCCTCATGGCTCCTGCCAGGCACTGCGCCAGGCCTCAGCCCTGGGAGGCCAGCCCCGCCCTGCGGCCTCCTGGCGCCCATCGGCTGCCACAGCTCCATGCTGCCTAGCAACAAGCGCCAGCGGCCTCGCTACTGGCTGCGCCCAGAGGCGCCAAGGCAGGCGGCCAATGGGGCGGCGCCTGGCCGTGATGGAGCAGAGATGTCACAGGGCAGGGTGGCTGACATAGTGCTGGGTGTGCTGGGGCTGCGGCACTCCGGCGATGGTGGCGCACAGGCGAGGCGCGGCCTTTGCGCTGCTCGTGGCCCCTGAGGAGTGCTGCTGTGTGCAGCTCTCGGTGTTGTCTTCACTGGGTGACCCTGCAGGAGGGTGTCGTCGTGCACCTTTCGGTGTTCTTATTGCGGCAGCCCTGAGGAGATCTGCACCATCCAGCCTTTGGTGTTCTTCGCCATGTTTTCCCTGAGGAGAGCTTCAACAATCAGCTTTTTGTATTTTCTTCACTGTGGCGCTTGAGGAGTAATTCTTCGTGGAGCTTTTTGGGGTTTCTTCACCTTGTGGTCCCTGAGGAGTTCTTCATCGTTCAGCTTTTCGGGATCTCTTCACCACGTTTCCTCTAAGGAGAGCTTCATCGTCCAGCTTTTGGTGTTTCTCCACTGCAGCCTCTGAGGAGTGCCTTCTTGAGCAGCTTTTGCTATTTTCTTCACTACATCGCTGAGGATCTCTTCATCGTGCAGCTTTTGGGGGTTTTCCCCACACCACGTTTCCCCAGAGGAGTGCTTCATCAATCAGCTTTTTGCATTTTCTTCACTGTGGCGCTTGAGGAGTAATTCTTCGTGGAGCTTTTTGGGGTTTCTTCACCTTGTGGTCCCTGAGGAGTTCTTCATCGCGCAGCTTTTGGGCTTCTCTTCACTTTGCGACTCCGGAGGAAAGCGTCATCGTGCAGCTTGTGGTCTTTTCTTCACTACGGCCCTGAGGAGTTCATCGTGCAGCTTGTGTTTTTTTGTTCTACTCGGCCTTGAGGAGCTCTGCACCATCCAGCCTTTGGGGTTCTTCGCCGTGTTTTCCCTGAGGAGAGCTTCATCCTGCCAATTATGGTGTTGTTTTCCCCTTCCAGCCCCTGAGAAGTGCTTCATCTTCTAACAATTGGTGTTTCTTTTTTTCATTCTAGGCCCTGAGGAGTGCTTCTGCCTGCAGCTTTTGGCGTATTCTTCATTGCGGCCCACGAGGAGTTCTTCATCGTTCAGCTTTTCGGGATCTCTTCACCACGTTTCCACTTTAGGAAAGCTTCATCGTCCAGCTTTTGGTGTTTCTCCACTGTAGCCTCTGAGGAGTGCCTTCTTGAGCAGTTTTTGGTGTGTTCTTCGCTACGGCCCTGAGGAGCTCTTCATCGTGCAGCTTTTCTGGTTCTCTTCACTTTGGCCCTTGAGGATTGCTTTGTCGAGCAGCATTTGGTGTTTTCGTCACTGCGGCCCTGAGGAGTTCTGCACTATCCAGCCTTTGGGGTTCTTCACCGCGTTTTCCCTGAGGAGTTCTTCATCATGCCAATGTTGGTGTTGTTTTCACCTTCCAGCCCCTGAGACGTGCTTCGTCTTCTAACATTTGGTGTTTTTTTTCCATTCTAGGCCCTGAGGAGTTTTTCATCGTGCGGCTTTGGGTGCTTTCTTCACTACGGCCCTTGAGGAGTTCTTCATCGTGCAGCTTTTGGTGTTTTCTACAGTGAGGCGCTTTTTGGCATCTCCCATGTCTGCAGCCAGACCGACAGCTCCGTGCCTGATGTATGAAGAAGCACATTCTTCTGTTTGTTTTCAATCTGCCAACCGATCATTTCCTGTAGAGCTGTCTTTTTTGTACTGGGAGGTGCCATGTTCTGTCATGCTGCTATAAATCTCTTTCAAACCATTTCCGAGTTCTCTTGCCTCATGTACTGGGTTTACGTGGCAAGGTTTTGGGAGCGGGGGGGCCATCAGGGTGGGTTCTGTGAGAAGAATCCAGAAACTGCGCCATGGTAGAGAAGGGCCCGCTGCTGGCCACAGCCAGCCCAAGAAGCGCTGTTGTTTGCGCGCGCCTCTGAGAGGCCAGATTTAAGAAAGGTTAAAAAGATAAATAAAAAATTGCTGCGGAAGAGCAGCTGGGAGAGAGGGAGGAATGAGAAACAGCCTTGCAGACGCCAAGGTCAGTGAAGAGGGAGGGGGAGAGGTGCTCCAGGCGCCAGAGCCTGCAGCCTGTGGTGAGGACCACGGTGAAGCAGGCTGTCCCCCTGCAGCCCATGGTGTACCACGGTGGAGCAGGGTTCCACGCTGCAGCCCACGGAGGAGACCCCGGTGGAGCAGGGGCAGAGAGCGACCGAGAAGGAGCGGCGGAGACAAAGCGCTACAGACTGACCGCAGCCCCCATTGCCCCGCTCCCCTGAGCCGCTCGGGGGGAGGAGGTGGGAGAGGGTGCACCGGGGGGGGAAAATCTTACTGTCTCCCTACTCTGAGTCTGCTTTGCCCATCACGATACCTGCTGAGTGATCGCCCCGTCCTTATCTCAGCCCTTGAGCCCTTGGCATCGGATTTTCTCTCCCTTTCCCTTTCAGGAGGGGGAGTGAGAGAGCGGCCGGGCTGGAACTCGGCTGCCCACCCAAGTAAAAGCACCACACAGTAACACCTAAACTAAAGTCCCTTTGCTGCAACAGAAGTCCTTTCTTCCTTGTCCCACATCTATGGCCTGGGGAGAAGTTTGCTCGCTTTTTATTTGCAGCATCCTTCTCCACAGCTCGGTTCTGCCTGCTCTTGACATTAAAGCCTTAGTCCAGTAATCCAATGGTTAATCCTTCCTTAGAGACCATGTTTCCTAGAAGTCTGATCCTAAGAAGGGTCGTTCTTAGCATCGCTTCCTGGGTTCCTTGGGTGCTTTCTGCTTGGTGTGTGTGTTCCTTGAAATACAATCCTCAGAAACGGACACAATCTCAGTGGAAAATTTCACAGTAGACCCCACGCTCTGGATAGAGCAGTCTTCCATCAGCCGCTCCCTCTCACCTTCTTCAATCTGCTGGTGGGAGCACGAGGTGGAGGGTGTCGAAGGCTTTCTGAAGGCGACACGTGGGGGTCTTCCCTGAGCGAGGTGTCCCGCTCTCAGAGAAGGAAACGGCTTTGTTGTTTGTTTCTCACCATCGGCACTTTGTTGCAGTTTCAGCTGTGATTGCCTAACTACACATAACCTACTGGATTATTTCTTTGAGTGTTTTTGCAGGAGTGGACATTTAACTCATTAGTTCAAATAGTGAGATCACGTTCATGCCATTCACTTACTTTTCAGCCGAATGCAACTTTTCATAGCATTTGCTAGCGTTGCAAGGGCCCAGCCATGACCGCTCTCCTCTTAAGGCACCCCCAGTGCTAAGGAGACGGGGAAAGACTTTGGGAGTGCATTTTGTGTCTTCCCAGTGGGATGCCGATGCGCTAAACTTCTCTATCACGGAGCGTGATGTGAATCTCCAAACCAAGCAACAACAACACAACAAAATCCAAAGGCTCTTGCTACTGTCTCCCATGATATCCTGCTAACAAAGCTGACAAAGCCTGGGACAGAAGAGCGGACTGTAAGGTGGGTTGAGAACTGGCTGACTGGCCGAGCTCGGAGGGTGGTGATCGGCGGTGCAGAGTCCGGTTGGAGACCTGTGACAAGCTCAGGGGTCGGTGCTGGGTCCCGTCTTGTTCGACAGCTTCATCAACGACTCTGATGAGGGAACAGCGTCCGCCCTCAGCAAGTATATGGTACATATACGCTGTATCAGACGCTGGTGATACAAAGCTGGGAGGAGTGGCCGGCACGCCAGAAGGCTGTGCTGCCATTCAGCGAGACCTGGACAGGCTGGAGAGCTAGCTGGGCAGGAAGAAACCAGAGGAGGTTTAACAAAAGCAAATTGCACCTGGGAAGTGTTATATATGCAGTGGTAATTTGTGTCCAGAAGATGGTTGATATTAATAAAGAAGGGGGAGATGTGGGAGTGTGGCCATGGGGGTCAGCAAACCCCGTGGTTAATGATAACAGTAGACTCTTAACGATGAGGCCATCAGGAATGTAAAAGAGCTTAGAGGGAACAAAGAAGGCTGATTCAGGAGACTCCATGCAGTCTCAGGGTTGCTTGTTCTCCAGCCCTTAAGGCATGGAAGTTTCTGGGTGTTTGCTGCTGTTGTTATTTGCAAAGGTGTTTGACCAAGGAAAAGTTGTTTTTCAAAAGGACTGCTGTGGGGTGAAGGGTATAAGAGGGGAGCCTGTCCTCAAGATTAAAAAAAAAAAAAAAAAAAAAAAAAAAGGCAACACGATGCGATGAAGTTACGTCACCAATAAAAATGCAGAAAGAAGGAATGAAAAGGAACAGGCTAGCAGAATGCAGACCAGGACGGGAACAGGCACATTGATCGCCTCATGAAGATCGGTTCGGCCAAACTCAGCAAACTGTTCAGAGAAGCTCGTACTGAAAGTCGCTGGAAACGGGCGCACCAGAGCTGGAGAGAAGCTCAAGCTGAGAGAAGCGGAGCCTCACACACAGCTGCCCCTCGCTGGTAAGCAGTTGCGCATTATGGCGAATCATACGTCCTTAGGAACAAAGACTGTCCTGGTAACCTGACGGCTTATTCTCCTTCTTAACAATCAGACGGTTTATGATCCTGAAATACGGCACCAAATTGAGGTCAAGGCGTGGGACTCTGCAACTAAAAACGACAAGGTTGCAGTGGGATTGCTCAGCACCTGGCGAGCAGTCTCTGAGGCCTTAAAGAGCCCTGTGGGACCACAGTCAGACACGTGTGGTTTGCCAGACAGTGAGGGAGCTGCGGGCTCCTTCACTGATCTGACTGCTACGCCATCGGCCCCTCTGTTGCTACAGCCATCAAAGGCCTTTGCTGTTCCGCCCCCTGGTGAACTGGACGTGCCTTTGGACCCAGGCCCTATTGGCCTTGCAAAGGAGATGGATATGCTTTTCTTCGATGCGGGAAGCACGGGAAACATAAGGCCCGAAGACCGAGTTGCTTAACAACTTAAAGCGAGACATATTGCTACCACGACTAGCCCTGGAATTCTCTGGTGTTTGTAATGAAGAAAAGGAATGGAAAACGGAGACTGTTGTTTGTAATCAAGAAAAGGAATGGAAAACGGAGACTGTTACCTCATGGAACTTAAACAATTGTTTGTTACCTTTTCTGATTGTACCTATGTATAGGCGTACTCAAGTTCAGTAAGTTGTGGAACTTAAAAGATTGTTACCTTTCCTGATTGTACGTATGTATAGGCATACTCGGGTTTCGTATGTAAAAGCAATGTTCTGTATATTTAGAATGTTCGATGTTTGTGTGTGCGTGTTGGTGGAGCACAGACTCCCCGCACACCCAGCGCTGTTTACTTGCCTTTTATACCTTTTATAAATATTCCTTTTATAACTATTACTAAATACAGATTGAGTTGAGACTTCACTTATAACAGAAAGAACAACCGCATGCATCAGCACAGGCTGGGGGATGACCTGCTGGAGAGGAGCTCTGCGGAGAAGGACCTGGGGGTCCTGGGGGATGACAGGTTGGCCATGAGCCAGCAGTGTGCCCTGGTGGCCAAGAAGGCCAACGGGATCCTGGGCTGCATTAAAAGGAGCACGGACAGCAGGTCAAGGGAGGTGATGCTGCCCCTCTACTCTGCCCTGGTCAGGCCTCACCTGGAGTACTGTAGCCAGTTCTGGGCTCCCCGGTACAAAAAAGACAGGGATCTCCTGGAAAGAGTCCAGCGGAGAGCCACAGACAGGATACGGGACCTGGAGCATCTCCCCTAGGAGGAAAGGCTCAGAGACCTGGCTCTGTTCAGCCTGCAGAAAAGAAGACTGAGAAGGGATCTTATCTAGAAACACCTGGGGTGTGGGAGACACAGGGATATGGCCAACCGCTTTTCAGAGGTCTGTGGGGACAGCACAAGGGGCAATGGCCACAAAATGGAGCACAGGAAGTTCCGCACCACTACGCGAAAGAACTTCTTCACGGTGAGGGTGACGCAGCACAGGGACAGGCTGCCCAGGGAGGCTGTGGAGTCTCCTTCTCTGGAGATATTCAAGGCCCGTCTGGACGCCCACCTGGGCAGCCTGCTATAAGGAACCTGCTTTGGCAGGGGGATTGGACCCGATGATCTCTGGAGGTCCCTTCCAACCCCTACAAGTCTGGGAAACGAGCCCCACAACGCCTAGCTTTCTCTATCTTCTGTTTAACCTATTGGAGTAACGGCTCCATTAATACAATGTTTCCACAGGCTTCTCACACTTGGATTACCCCTAACAATTGAAAACAGGAAGATGCAGTCTTTCTAGACCTGGCTTGCATCGATAAGAACCCCTGCTTTTGAAGACGACATCGAACGGCGAGTTGCGTAGCGGGGCCTTGGTCCTTCCACAGTCCACAGACTCAAAAGTTTGCAGAGCGGAAGCTTTGCAGAGCTGCACGAACACTGAAGATCCAGTTCTGCAAGAAGCTGATGCCAAAACTACATGGCACTGGGCAGTTTGGGTGAGGAAGAAAGAGACTGGCATTCTCACGGTGCATGGTTTAACCGAGTTTAGTCCTGTGGGCTGTGTCAACAGAACTGGCTTTGGTTTGTACCCTTGCAGGACACTGAGGACCCAATTTCAGGTCTGTGGGCAGCACGGCTAAGCGGGCAGTGTACTCTGTGTCACCGGGGACAGAGGAGGGATCGACTGATGGGCAATGTCAGTGTGCCCTGCACAATGCTGCCGCCACCTTGCTGGAGCAGTTGGTGTGCTCCTAGCGCCAAAACGTGCCTCTTGGAGGGCCGGGGGCAAGGCGAGGCAGAGCTCCAAGAGGAGGTGGTGTCAGGAAAGCCTCATGGCTCCTGCCAGGCACTGCGCCAGGCCTCAGCCCTGGGAGGCCAGCCCCGCCCTGCGGCCTCCTGGCGCCCATCGGCTGCCACAGCTCCATGCTGCCTAGCAACAAGCGCCAGCGGCCTCGCTACTGGCTGCGCCCAGAGGCGCCAAGGCAGGCGGCCAATGGGGCGGCGCCTGGCCGTGATGGAGCAGAGATGTCACAGGGCAGGGTGGCTGACATAGTGCTGGGTGTGCTGGGGCTGCGGCACTCCGGCGATGGTGGCGCACAGGCGAGGCGCGGCCTTTGCGCTGCTCGTGGCCCCTGAGGAGTGCTGCTGTGTGCAGCTCTCGGTGTTGTCTTCACTGGGTGACCCTGCAGGAGGGTGTCGTCGTGCACCTTTCGGTGTTCTTATTGCGGCAGCCCTGAGGAGATCTGCACCATCCAGCCTTTGGTGTTCTTCGCCATGTTTTCCCTGAGGAGAGCTTCAACAATCAGCTTTTTGTATTTTCTTCACTGTGGCGCTTGAGGAGTAATTCTTCGTGGAGCTTTTTGGGGTTTCTTCACCTTGTGGTCCCTGAGGAGTTCTTCATCGTTCAGCTTTTCGGGATCTCTTCACCACATTTCCTCTAAGGAGAGCTTCATCGTCCAGCTTTTGGTGTTTCTCCACTGCAGCCTCTGAGGAGTGCCTTCTTGAGCAGCTTTTGCTATTTTCTTCACTACATCGCTGAGGATCTCTTCATCGTGCAGCTTTTGGGGGTTTTCCCCACACCACGTTTCCCCAGAGGAGTGCTTCATCAATCAGCTTTTTGCATTTTCTTCACTGTGGCGCTTGAGGAGTAATTCTTCGTGGAGCTTTTTGGGGTTTCTTCACCTTGTGGTCCCTGAGGAGTTCTTCATCGCGCAGCTTTTGGGCTTCTCTTCACTTTGCGACTCCGGAGGAAAGCGTCATCGTGCAGCTTGTGGTCTTTTCTTCACTACAGCCCTGAGGAGTTCATCGTGCAGCTTGTGTTTTTTTGTTCTACTCGGCCTTGAGGAGCTCTGCACCATCCAGCCTTTGGGTTCTTCGCCGTGTTTTCC